>NC_091827.1:57776600-58074100 GCF_038994185.2 Dermacentor albipictus | reverse complement strand
TACCTGCTTGGTTCTCCTTGAACTCGCTTCCATTTCGTTCTGGTTCGGCTTAGACGAATAACGAATATAACGGTTCGGGAATTGGTAGAGTGTTGAAAACCCGTTCGAATCGAAAAAGAAAAAGAATCCTGGCTACGTGCCGTTCTTCCGTGCATGACTCAAATGAACTGTGGTGCTTTTCTTTGTCATCACCAAGTCCTTTTAGACATCACCAATTTTACACACAGACTCCGAAGCTTTAAAGATGCAGACAACACGACGTCAGCGTCAGCTCATGTTTACATTTTCCTGTTTACATTTGTAAACGTTACATGTTTACAAGGTTATGGCTGGCTTGATGTCCCGTTTGCTCTGGGGTGGACCAAATGCCATAAAAATTAGACATAACTATGTCGTTCGGTTATTGAAACGACCACGGACCCCCTAACTAGTTCGCTTACAGCAGACGCCAGAGGCTCAATTCACAAAGCCTTTTGTTTTGCAGTGCTTTTTTTCCCATTGGTTGTCTAACAACTCATCCAGCAACAGGATTGGGTGGCATTTGCTAAGGTTGAGACCGTGGGACGAGTTTGTGTTGCAACATGACGAAAGTGCACCAAAGACGAACACAAAGACAAGCGAGAACAAGACAGTGTGCTGACTCTCAAGTAAAACTAAAGAGAAAGCTTTTATATACGTGTTTTTTTTCTTTCCAATAAATTATAGTTGATAGCGCCGTGTTTGAGAGACAGCTCACTGTCCTGTTTCTTCTTTTTGTGTTAGTCTTTGGCGCACTTTAATCATCTGACATTTGCTCTTACGAACAATTCTCGAGTAAGTTTGTATATGGGCCCTGAATTGGTTCCACGCCAGAAACGATGCCAAACGTATCAGCTTTCCGCTGCTTCCAGGCAGTCTTTACTGACTTAGAGCACAAAGCTGCCTAGTGTTTGTGATGTGACGAGAATCTTGGCGAGAATGATTTGACAAGAGCTATTTTAAAAAAATAAATTGACACAAGAGCGATCTGTACGTGTACAGGAATTTCCACACTCGCGTAGTTATTCGAAGGTGCTCGCGTAATTATTCGTAGTCCTTCGCTAACAAACTCGAAACATCTGTTACGGTGTTCAGAATCGTTGACTGCTGGGCGAGTTGGTGCATCATGGTTCATCTTCAGCGAGCTCTCCAGGTTCAAAATGTCACCGTTTCGTCTCGAACCTAGTAGGTAGGATTAAAATGTAGGTTTATAATTAGGGTGTGGTTATATTCTGTCTAACTGGAGAAACAGCACGTCTCCTTCTACTCTATTTCTCTTCAGTGCAAAAGAAATATTCCGCTTCGACGTAAATAAATAAGAATGTCAGTAAATAGGACACTAAAGAACGCGCCGACACCATATACAAGAGCGGAAAAACGAGACATCAACAGAGTAAAAGCATTAAATTATCCTTAGTATTTCGAGGGCATGCATCTATCTATCTATCTATCTATCTATCTATCTATCTATCTATCTATCTATCTATCTATCTATCTATCTATCTATCTATCTATCTATCTATCTATCTATCTATCTATCTATCTATCTATCTATCTATCTATCTATCTATCTATCTATCTATCTATCTATCTATCTATCTATCTATCTATCTATCTATCTATCTATCTATCTATCTATCTATCTATCTATCTATCTATCTATCTATCTATCTATCTATCTATCTATCTATCTATCTATCTATCTATCTATCTATCTATCTATCTATCTATCTATCTATCTATCTATCTATCTATCTATCTATCTATCTATCTATCTATCTATCTATCTATCTATCTATCTATCTATCTATCTATCTATCTATCTATCTATCTATCTATCTATCTATCTATCTATCTATAGTCAAAGGTGCACTCTTACCAATATTGCATCTTTATTGTTTTTAACGTTTCGGCTGTGGCACGGCCTTCGTCAGAATAAACAATGGCACGGCCGAAACGTGAAAAACAATAAACATGCAATTTTCGTACGTGTGCACCTTCCTTTCTTCAAGTACCTATGCACTGCACCTACAGTACTTTTCATTGAATTATATATATATATATATATATATATATATATATATATATATATATATATATATATATATCAGCATTTCGCTGCACTGAGAGCTGTTATTTCAAGCTTTCAAAACCACAGATTGGCCGCAGTCTAAGCATGGTCCAAAGGGGCAATGGATGATCGTCCAGAGCCCTAAGCTTGAAGCACAGGTTGCTGCGTTTTCTGGTCGCGTATGCGCGGCAGTCAAGCAGCACCTGGGCTAAGTCCTCATTCAGCACTCCGCACGAACACGTCGCAGAGTTCGCACAATGTATTTTATTTTAAAACAATGCTTTGTGTAGTCCACAGCAAGGCGAAAGCGCTGAAACAAAGTTTCTGCACTTTGCGGTATCCTCCCATGTACGCTGAATTTCAACCCAGAGTCAACTGTACGCAAAATTGACCTACTGAACGCTTTATGGAACCATCATGCAGACGATCTTCTCACTGGGAGTTCCCGTGATGTTTTTTTTACCCAACTTGTTGAACATCAGAACAGTTTATTCTCCACGTTCGTGTGGCGGCTTTGCCAATTCATTATGTGGTTAACTTCCAATTACGCCCGTATGACTGGAAAGCCACTGAAATGCAATTTCCTGACGACGAGTTCTGGAAACATGTGTCAGGTCAGCAACTTCCACAAATAGCCTATTCAGAATGCCTGAACGTTGCCAAGCTGCTCCGGTGCAACCAGTGAATCGGCGCAAACTACACATTTGTCTGGAAGCTGACTCGCCGCAGTGTACCTTGTCACTTTCGAAATCGCGTACATTCCTACAATCATTGGTTTACCACATATCGGACCTCATAAACAACCGATCAATGACATCAGACAGTTAAATCACCACGGGATGATCTGAGGGCGCAAAACCCTATCCGTATAGATGCCGAGTCGTTGCAACATCACTGGTAACGACCGCGTGGACGAGGCTGCCCGATCTTTCGCAGATGATGTCCACTGTACACCAATAATCATTACAATCATCATCATCATCATCATCATCATCATGCAATCTATCTTTACTATATGACGAAAACTAATCTGCAGAAAACTGCAGAAAATCTGCAGAAAACTAAAGTAATCTTTAACAGTCTCGGACGAGAACAGCAGTTTACGACAGGCAGCGAGGCACTGGAAGTGGTAATAGAATACATCTAGTTAGTGCAGGTAGTGACCGCGGATCCGGATCATGAGACTGAAATAATCAGAAGACTAAGAATGGGCTGGGGTGCGTTTGGCAGGCATTCTCAGATCATGAACAGCAGGTTGCCACTACCCTTCAAGAGAAAAGTGTATAACCACCTGTGTCTTACCAGTACTCACGTACGGGGCAGAAACCTGGAGGCTTACGAAAAGAGTTCTGCTTAAATTGAGGTTTAGGCAACGAGCTACGGAAAGAAGAATGATGGGTGTAACGTTAAGGGATAAGAAAAGAGCAGATTGGGTGAGGGAACAAACGCGAGTTAATATGACATCTTAGTTAAAATCAAGAAAGAGAAATGGGCATGGGCAGGACATGTAATGAGGAGGGAAGATGACCGATGGTCATTAAGGGTTACGGACTGCATCCGAAGGAAAGGGAAGCGTAGCAGGGGGCCTCAGAAAGTTAGGTGGGCGGATGAGATTAAGAAGTTTGCAGGGACAACATGGCCGCAATTAGTAGATGACCGGGGTAGTTGGAGAAGTATGGGAGAGGCCTTTGCCCTGCAGTGGGCATAACTAGGCTGCTGCTGCTGCTGATGATGGTATGGCGGAAACATCGCCCATCGATTTCGAATTACCCTGGCGCAGCACCAGCTGACATCATCTCATCCATGCAAATTTCGCAGTTTCATCCAGACTGCCTACATCATGCCACACGCCTACCGGTACTCGACTGCGCTTCCTTAACCTTGGCATCCATTCTGCAACGTTAATACGCGCACGCTGCAAGGCCCCCTAAACTCCATTTGTTAGGCCTCGTTGCGTCAACTGGAATAACGACTGCCTTCGTTTGCTCGGTCATCCACACCGCTGTCTCCGTTTTCGCTAACGTTGCGCCTGTCATTCTTCTTTCCATCGCACGCTGTCCGGTCCTTACGTTCTCGTCAAGCTTCAGGTTGTTGCCCCACATTCTAAAAACAGTTGCACCCTTTAGGTTGTATATTTGCCACACAACGATAATCATCATCTGTCTTGCTAGCGTTCCCTTTCTTGAAAACGCTGCGCTCGTTACTTTCCTGTCGATAATGCTCTCTCATGCTGATAACGCGCATGCCGTTCGTGACTTGGAAGTACCGGGCTCGTAGCGTTAAAGAAAGGAAATGCGGACAAGACAGATGAAGATTATCATTGTGTGGCAAATATGCACCCCAACTGGTGCAATTGTATTTAAAGAGCATACATTGGTGTGCTGGCCGATGCGGCAGTCGGACTTCGCTCGACGGCGCTGGAGAAATTGCGGGCTCGTGTCGTTCACTTCAAACAGGACCACTTTGCAATAATGTTGAACGGGATCCTTGATTGCCTAGTAAAAGGTTATAACGGGGCTTTGCTTACTTCGCCTCTGGCTTGCAGCTACTTTCAGGAAAGAGTGTCCATGGGCAAATTTAAGCGTCTTCTTTGTAGACGCCTTGTCTCAAGCAATTTAAAGACGATTATTTTGACGTTGTCTAGCTAGTTCGATGTTCCGAATATTGGGGAACATTACTAAAATATCCCGAATATCCGCGGAAGCATCGCCAGTAAAAAAAAAAAAGTGTATACGTATATAACTTCGTACGATTCCGAACAGAAAGCTCAGTCTGAAAAAGAAAGCACAAAAGAAGAAAAGAAAGAACGCGAGAACAAAGAAAAGAGAAATGGATGCCGTCTTATCAATGCATATTCATACAAGTTCTGCAACGACGGCCCTTTCTCGGTATGCAGTTCCGAGCTGAAGTTGTCTCTTATTTGGCAGTGAAAGCCTTCTCATGACTGAAACAAGGAATGAAAGAGCAAGGAGTGCGGGGATGGAGTTTTACGTGAGATAGAAAATAGACGTGAGCGCAGCAAGTACCGAGTACAGTAATTCATGGTTTCGCCATTGTCGAGTAGATCTATCGACCATTAGACGCCACTACTGCTGCAAGGACGCCAAAACGCGACATATACCCACCCTCACCCCGTCGCCATACTTGCTCATGTGTTTAGTACCGCCCGGCGCAGTGGCTGTGGTGTCGCCCTGCTGAGGAAAAGGTCGCGGGTACGATCCCGGCCACGGCGACCTCTTTCCGAAGCGGGCAGCATAAAAAAGAATGCTTGTGTGTGAAAATTAATGCGGAGCAATCGAATACGGCGAGCAGCATAAACACATCGGCATTGTTGGCACGTAAGACCTCAAATAATAAGTGTCTTTAATTTCTTTGTAGTGGTGTGTACGCTCAGCCATGAGAAACCATCTAAAGCCTGTTGTAAAAGGAGTAAGCCAAACTCGTGCCAGGCAGTGTAAGAACCGCTCTTTTCCTTTGAACTTTTATTTATTTTCCCTATTCTGTACCACGCTCATATGTTGATGCGTCATAGGTATACAGTATCTTAGTACGTTGTACACCGGGTGTCCCAGTTAACTTGGACCAAGATTTAGAAAAACAACAACCTCAACAGCTCTACAGAAATCGTGCCGACTGCACAGTAGCCGTAGTCGTGTGTACTTACTCCCAGTATCTTTTTCACCTCGAAGTATTATTTAATTAATTGATTTAATTGCAAACATTGTGTATTGTTTTAATCCCAAACATATCCATCGCAAAATTGTGGGGCACCTCAAATAACCTCCAAATCAAGTATTTGTTTCGTGCTCAGCATTGCCTCGTTGGCTTTTCCGAGAAAAAAAAAAGAAAAGCGCGCGATACATCCAAAATACGAAATTGCCGCTCACGCGCCGCTATTCGAGCGGTCGAAAGCCAATAGCCACGCATACACGGCTTTACTAGCGGCGGCAGCTCGATGCAGGGCTTCGCGCTCTGTGGTGGTCGCGGCATCATGAGAACACGCCGCTGACGCATTGATAAGTGTAGGGTCGCCGTATGGGCGGAGCGAGGATTTCGAAACCGGGAAACCGTGATAGTGCACTTCGGACTGTAATATTGCTTACTCATCTTTTTCTGTAGATAAGCGCGCCCGGAACTTATGTTCCTTACGTTCCCTTTAGCAATAGAAATAAACCTTGCGCAGGCTATGTCCATCTAAGGTGTTTTGGCGGATCTGTACGGGCAGCATATGCTGTTGCCGATTACGTAAATCATTTTTGCTTGACGTGCCAGTACGTAGATAATAGCGGGAGACCTCAACGGTACCCCGCCAGTGACCTGCTCTTCAAGAAGACAGCCATGCCCTTCACGAATGATCAGAAGGCTAAAATGGTCCTGGCTCTGGGAGCGGCGAACGGCGACAAGGGAAGGTAGCCAAGCTACTCCGGATGTTTATTTTATCTCCGAAGATGTCTCCGCCTTGCACCAACGTCGACTAAGCTTCTCGCGTATACTACTTTCGTTAGACCGGTTTTGGAGTACGCTAACACAGTTTGGTTTCCCCACTCAGTAACTAACATAACGAAACTGGAAAAAGTACAGCGAAAAGCGCTGCGGTTTATTCACAACAAGTATAAGCATACAGATTCACCCACTAACCTTGCGGCTATATCGGGTTTAGGGACGCTCTCATCAAGGGCGAAGCAAGCACGGCTAAAATTTTTATTCAACTTGATTCACAATTATTATAAGATTGACCTAACAAAATACATATGTTTTTCGCAGTCACGATCATCGAGATATAAACATGCACAAGCTTTAACAGAATATTCATGCCATAATGACACATTCATGTACTCTTATTTCCCCCTCGTGATAAGGGAATGGAATCGCCTCGATCCATCAGTCATTTCTGCAGACTCATTATCTCAGTTCGCATCACGGTTAGAATCCACATCTAGTAATCAGTAACGCAGTCTCATTCACATAATATGCTTTGTAATTCTTGTAAGTCATGCTGATTATCGTGAGGGTGTTTACTGTTATTTTTGTTCCCGTTTGCTGTTTGTTTTCATGATGTATTATCTGTATTGCTGCGCATGTCTCCTAGAAATGTGTTATCTATATTTGTTTCTTTTATGTATTCTTACCTTGTTCCTTTACGTTCCTTGTTTGGCTTATTGACACGCAATTTGTATGTGCACGTGTATTACCATGTCTTTCATTTCTGTATGTCCACCTGCTATGGTCCCTGATGGGACTGGCAGTATTGAAAAAAAAAATACAAGGTGGATTTGGAGTGGTGGCGGAGGCTGGGCCCAAAAGCCGTTCAGCGCGACTGCCGAATAGCCACAGGCTGGGGGGCAAAACACTTATACAAAGAAATATAAAACTACAAATTGGAATACTATGCACGAACAGAAAAGCAATGAATATTTTAGAATCTTGTTTTATAAAAAATAAATAATTTGATCAAAACATTATGCCAAATTAGTTTTTTTCAACCCTCACGTTGCGCCCCTTCTTTATGATAGTGTGGTGCGTTGGCAGCGCCACCTAGAAGGCCTTGTTTCCGGCCACAGCGGCGGTAGCTTACGAAGCGATTTCTTGGGCGCTATTCTGGACATTCCGCCATTTTCTTCGATGCGTGACGTAGGCGCGACGCAAACAAAATGGCGCTGGTGGCCCGGTTTTGCTTACGTAACGTGACGCCAACTTGACGTTTTGCCTAAGAAACTGAAATGAAGGCACTGAATGTAGCGTTATCGGTAAAGTAGAACAGTTTTCCTCCACAGTAAAAATAAAGCAGCTATCTCAAAGTGTATGATTATTCCGTCGAAAGCGCTTCTCGCTTCCGTCGTCTGCTGCGTACAAGCCGTCGTCTGCTTTAATAGCTAGGATGCGTGTCCCTGGAAAATGGAATGAGTCATCGCATGTTGGTGCCAACGCGCTTGTTTTCTTTCTTGAGACAACATACGCGACCTACCAGTGGTGATGCGCGCACGTTCTAGGCCACGTTATCGCTATTTCGTGAAACGCAAGTGACTCAGCCCGACTCAGCTGGCTGAGGAACGGCCGAATATCACCGATAGCGTTGCGCGCGCCAGAGATATCCACTAGAGCGACGCAAGTGCCGGCGCTGCCATCTCTTGTTCATTTCGCTGGTTTCTCGCACCGCGGGAGCAAAATTCAAGGCGCCGCCTTGCGTACATTTCTTTTTATAAATTAGAAAGAGGCCGTTGTCGTAACGTCAGATTGTGCGAAAAGGCATTAATCTCGATTACAATACAGATGCAGCAGTGAAAAGTGGACAACATTGCTGAAAGTTTGCTATGTCCAACCAATATTATTTCGTTTAAATATGTTCTTTTAAAGAATGATGCCCCAGAAAACAAATGCCAACATCACCCGAGAGCGATGCAAATACTATGAGCACGCGTTATGAACAAAAGATTTTCGTGGCGCCAAACGACGGGGAAAATGTGGCGATACGCATTCCTCTCGGCTGCCATTGCATATGGCTGCCCATTAGCATAATTCCCGCGGCTTGTCGCAGTAAAAATTATGGCGGAAAATCTCAGCAATGGCGGCCCAGCGCAACGTCACGCATCGTCAAAATGACGATTACGAAACAGCCCTTCCTGTGACGCTCCTCACGAGATATTCCTTCAGCCAATCAGCAAGCTGGCATGGCGCATATCTTGGATCGCCGCCACATATTCGCGCAATTTCAGATGCATTGCACTGGCTTCTGCACGCTACCGCTCACATTCTTTTTGAAGCGCTAACATCACAATATATCTGCCAAGGACCACAAAAATGTATTAGTCCATAAAATTTGCAGCTCCACGTCACGTTTCGTCATCTTGATGAAAACGCAAAATTGCATTTTGCAATACTTCCCCTTCCCGGCACAAATTTCAAAACGCGTGACCTCTCGACAGCCAATCAGAGAGTAAACATGGCGGATAATGGCGGCCGTGCAGCCGCCATGCGTGTCCAGAATAGAGCCCCTTATCACCAGCCGTCTGCTACGGCGCGGCTGGAAACGTGTATAAACGGAGCTCGCCGGTATCGAAGTGCCTCTTTCGCGAAGTTTTTGTCGCCTTTGCTCGTCGCCTTTTTGTCATCATTCGGTAAGATTTGCACACCGCTGCAGCGATTTTCTTGTTCCTGAGGTTTCCTTCGGCGTGCGGGTGGTACGAAGTCTTCGTCCATCGTCGTATCACGCTTCACGCTGTTCGTTTGAAGCGCTGAGCGCTTCGTTTCAAGATGAGCTTGCGGCATGTGAAGAAACGAAGTTCCGTAGCACGTTGCGACCGCATGGACTATATGCTCGGTGTCTCACTGCACCGCTTCCCCCTGAACAGGGTGAGGTCTTGTCAGTGTCGTCTGCTCTATAGGTATGCGCAATAGCCTCCGATATGTTTTTGTCGGGCTGCTCGCACCAGTTTCATAGCTGTAGCCATTTCGTGCGTACTTGGCTTCATGTTTTCGGGGATACTTATGGAAACTGCAGGACACACACTTCCAGTCCTAAAGTGTGCGCAAGAGGCCTACCACTTGTCTTATTTATAGTGAGTTTCGGGCAGCCGACTGTCACCAACGTGAACTTGGTACCGGGCTCTCAAGAGCAACCACGGGCCTGCTACTGACCACAAGGCCAATTTAGAGCCAACGGCTCTGCCTGACAGCTCTAAGCACGACATTATTTGATTTTCGAACACCATGAAGCCAATTTGTGGATCCCCTCGCAACCGGAGTATTGAAACTCAGTCACGTGTATGTGCGCGGCCTTGAGGGTGCCTCGACTGAATACGCTCAGCAGAAGTATTGCGTACCTTCTACATATACACGACCATCAAGGTAATTTTAATGCCCTTCGCTGCTTCGCGCTAGTGACTCTTTTATCACAGAAAAGCAGCTAGCCGGGTGGCATGAGGACGAGCGTAACCGCACTGTGAGGAGCAGAGGCTTGGCGCTAGCATTTATTGCCATAGTTCAGATATAATGTACTGCAGTTAGAAGTGAAAGGAATCGTGGTGTCTGGAGTACTTGGTATTCATTTCGGCGCAGTTATATACCGTGAATGTTGCGTCATGTCCAGGTGCAAAACGTGGGTGCAGTTCTGCCGCAACGTCAACCTGGAGGAGGCGCTATGGCAGCTGTGAGACCTGAGGGTTTGTTCCAAACACTTCGAACCGTCTGCGGTCAGGATGGCTGCGCCACGATGCTTTGCCTACTCGAGGGAGTACTGACGTTATATATATTTTTAAATCATACCTTTAAATATACGCCGCTCTTGAAATGTCGACTTGTGTCAAGAAATGACATTTTAAAATTTTTTTCGTACCTGTAAACACTCGAGCGCCTTTTGTAAAAAGAATTATGTACAAAATATTTCAAAGTATGCACCTAACCAATCCCGGTGGTAAACAAAATTTTATTTCATTACGTAAGCATTTTTTCAATTCTAATGTCATATCTTGACCGCACGCTCTGGAAGGTGTGGTCGTTTTGAAATTATTAGCCATGAAGATACTGAGTTCTCCTTTCCCTTCACAATAAGGTTGCCATTTCAGACACCCCAGGCAAACGCAGAAGCCACATGGACTGTACACCATCTTCGAGCGAAACTTCGGCATCAGTGCGCCCTGCTGGAGAACCAGGTGAGCAAGGTTGCATGCACACTGGCATACGTCTTTCACAAACGGTGATAACTGAAGGTCAATTGGAATGCTTCCTATGGTAGCTACTGTCTCCGGTGAATCTGTTGCCAAGGGGTACATTCACAGCCAGTCGTCCCAGTCGCTGTAACTCTTTCAAGAAGGTGAGTGTTATTTCGAATATGTTGGAACAGCCCGATAGGTATGGCTCAGAAATATGCTACAATTCCTTGACTCTGCGCTGTGCAGATTGAGATGGTGCCAGTTCTATGGCGAACCAAGCTCGTTCCCATGCCAGTGGCTTGATGATGGTTCAGTGTAAGTGTTGATTCGGCTCGTAGGGCTTAGTTTTTTGTTGGGTTTCTGGCTTCACTTTCAGAACTGTAGTGCCGCTGTATTTTGTTCTCTCTATCCTGTGGTCGCAGCTGACCACATGTATGCACAACCAAGCTCTGAAGCAAGCACTTCATCGCTGGAACCTGGCACTTCAGGTGCTGTCAGCGAGTGCTGATCTGTCACCAGGAACTCCACTCAGTTCTTCGCCTCTTTCTAATGAAGCTTAGTGATTTTAAAACACTTTCACAATATTGCGCACTTTTTGGTGCTGCAAGATTACATGGAGCTATGGATAAACCAGACGAAGCAACTTATTGCTCTTCTGTCGATTCTCTACCCTTCAGGATCTTTGGGTTGTAGTTTAGTCGCATGATACGCGAAGGTTAAAGCTATCCCGTGTGCCTCATGATCGAGCACAACATTCTTGCGCCCGCATATGCCGACGCTTATCGCACCACGCTAGTTAAGTCGCGAAACCTCTCGAGCCATACTACATGACGAAGCCTTATACGATGGGGCGATAGACGAATGCAGCCGTATATCTTTCAAAGGTTGTTTGACGGCACTTGAGTAGCGGCGCCGTGCATCTATTTCGACTTTCGCGGGCTTTGTTTATTCCTTGGAAAAAACAACCAGGCATACTTCAGCAAGAAATAAATGCTTGATTCGGTGGTTATTTAAGGTGCACTACAACTTTGTAATTGACTAGTTTGTGATTCAAGCAATAATTAGGAACTTCACTAATTACTATAGAATGATTAATGAATACTTTGTGGCGAAAAAAATACTGGCTGTAAGTACACATTACTGCCGCTACTATGCGGTCGGTACGATTTCTCTAGAGCTCATGGGTTTAAAAAAATATTGGTCCAAGTTAACTTGGACACCCGGTATAACTGGCTCTATTAGATATTTCGCCCAAGGCGACTCGGAACCATTTAGCGCTTGCTTTTGTCCCTCTTCATTTCTTGCACGGGTAGGCGACCAGAGAGTTTACGGTTTCGTGTGGTCAGAAACACGCCTACGCTCTGCCGTATTCAATTGCTCGTACTTGTAAAGTCAGCGTTTCCCTGCACGCGGAAACGCTTGGTTGGGTTCGTTTGCTTTTTCTCGAGCTGTCCCACACTCAGTTGCGAGTGAAATCGGTCGTTGGACGCTATTTCGTGCGATCGCGGAGTAAATTATTATCAAAAGGCCGGACGCCCATCCACAAAATTGTGTTGCTAATAAGTATTGGCCGTTTCGGACTCCGCACGAGAGCCTTGATCAGACCCATCAGGAGTCTACAAACATTGTGAATCGCACACACTGTGAGTCTAGACTGGCACGGAAAGTATTGATAGTGTGGCACGTGTAAACGAGCAAATAGGCATCGACACCATGCTGCACGCAAAACGTGGTGAGAAGACAGCTATTGAGACACAAATCCGAGAACGCGTTTGCATACGAACACTTCTAGAACTCGATGCTCTAGACGGTGTGAAGGAATATTGCAGCTCGAGACGGTGGACTCGTAGTACAACCAAAAATCAAGTGGAAAACATGATCTCAAGAACCGGGAAATAGACAACTAATCGCATTGTCACCTTCCCTTCTTTTTTTTTCGCATATACGTCTTTCGCCTCACTACACTTAGATAAACTTCGAGGAGTTCGCCCGTAATGCCGTCAAGAATCTAGTTGGGTTTGCTTATCTTCATGCTCTTTGGACACGAAGTCCTTACAAGAGAGAGGAGTGGTGTTGCAAAATATCACTAACAGCATTTTTTAAAGGCGGCGGCGTCAATAACGACAGCAATGGAAGATGGAAAGTGACTACATTCAGGGCTTCTCCGAGGGGATGAAAGACTCTAGGCGTGCGTCTGTGTGACACGTAGTAACACCCACTTCGAAGTGATTATCACCGGGATAGTAAATGTAGTTCGATTCAAGGAGGAGTTTATTCTTCGAATTTGAATTAGTATGACAGGCTTGTCGAACAGATGTACACGCGAGAATATTTAGAGCGCGACACAGGACAGGCAACTCAAAGTTTGCTTAGACTGAAAAAAAAAAAAACACTTGTAATGTACGACAAAAATGAGAAAATATAAACGGGAGCTGCTCTGTTTTTACTGCTGTAAGGGTCACAATTAATGGGATTTTGATGGGGATCCAATCGCGGCACACGGACCACTTGTTGATAATTTTGTCGATGTATGCTTTGTGAAAGAAATACACCACATCCTAAAGAACGCGAAAAAAGGGGGTTAACCGAGGGGCCCGATTTTTATTAATGATGCCATAAGAAGCCAACAAACAAAGACACCAAGGACAACGCAGGGGAAAGCTTGTATTTGCTAATTGAAAATAAATTATGAATTAATGTAATGGAAAGTAGACGAAAAAGCAAGTTACCGCAGGTGGGGAACGATCCCACGTCTTCGCATTACGCGTGCGATGATCTGCAAATTCAGCTACCACCGGCGCCATCTTCCCATCCACTTTCTGGGGTATTTATGTGTTACTACTAGAACTAACCCTGGCGGTGTTAGCCAGCACCACCACTCACAAACCTTGGCGGTGGATGCGGAACATCCAATCCTAAAGTTTTTTTAGTGTACTCCCTTCGCATCCCGTAGTCGACGCACAGAGAGATACATGGTCGCGACATTCCAGAAAAGTGAAAAAAAGTTACTTGAAGGTCTACCCAGTAGGTTCTTTCGCAATGTATTCACAAGCTTTATCACACCAACGAAGTGTCTTCGTGCCTTAACCCGCTTCACGAAGTCAAACGGGATTGCCAGTCCCTTTCTTTGCAGTTTGTGCGATGAATAGTGTAGACCTCAAATAATAAAGGGGAAATCAGGCGTCCACCCATTCATAGCAATTGCTACAAAGGAAACTCATACGGGTTCCTCGAAAGAACAGCCTCGCTGTTGAAGAAAAATTCGTCCTGCTCCAGAACTCGAACCCGGGACCACCGCCTATCCGGGGCAGCCGCTCTGCCACCTGAGCTAACCAGGCGGCTTGCAGATTGCAGGGCGAAGTGGAATTTGTCGTCAACTCGAAGCAAAGGCAAGCGTTTGACGTAATAGTGAAGCTCTTGGTATGGTCATTGTAGAGCGGCTGCCCCGGAAAGGCGGGGTTCCCGGGTTCAAGTCCCGGACCAGGACAAATTTTTCTTCAACTGCGAGGCTTTTCTTTCGAGGAACCCTTATGGTTTTCCTTTGTAGCAATTGCTACGAACGGGTGAATATCTGATTTTCTCTTTATATATCCTTCTCTCCACCTTGTGGGTTTCCGGAGAACTATTACGCCAAAGTGCAGCCTGCTATAACACCCCCTATAGGCAGCTCCGTACCGGATTCCACGGATCTGCTGCCAACCATATACTGTATTGCTATTGGTGCTTGTTAACAATTCCACTTGATGAGTGACCTTGGCCGGTAGCATCCCTTTACGAAAGAAAACGAAGCTCCGAGGAGTAGCGTGAGGCAGACTACTTGTTTTTTATACGTCTTACATTTAAGTGCACCCTAGCACCGTATCGTGTGCCACCCGATTCTCGGCCAGCCCTGCAGCGACTGCATGCGATTCCTCTACGATGCGAGCTCCTACGTCTGCAACGTGATCAGCGCTAAATAGCCCCCCTCCCCCTTTGGAGCGCCTGGCACTAACCAGTGCTGTTTCCTTCAAACGCACAGTGCAAGGTAATTGGGCAACATGGAGGCGGCGGCGTTCCTCGCGAACGGTCGAACGTTGCAGAAGGCTTTAAATAAGTCTGGGTACCAGACGTACGTGACCGTTGCTTTCGGCATGCTTTAGGGGGACACGCGCGTCCTTCAATTTTTCTATAAATTTTGTTGATGGAAGCCCCGTTGGTTGCAGCGAATAAAGAATAACGCTACGGAAAGCAGACGGCACGCACGCACTTCGGTTACAGTTCGAATTTAAGGGACGGAGTAATAGGAATTGGTGGGGTGGGTTTCATCGTCGTTTTGCGTTTCATCCATCAAAGCCCGCATCACTGCCGTTCATTATACTTTTCCGTGGTAGCAGAAGCCCCTCGTCGCCGTATATTAGTGTCCGCACGTGCGAATCGTGTGCGGAGTTTTCAAGGCTGTCTCGCCTCAGCAACCCGGTGAGTCGGACCTTGAAGTTCCGCTGTGCTGGAAGACACGCTCTCGCGTAAGACGAGCTTGCGTTCACGTGACCACGACTATACTGCCAATTCTTCGAGTCATCCGGCTCAGGAATGCGGCTATCAGCACAGTGGGGTGCTTGACAAAACATCGCAGGGACGAAAGCTTTGTCGGACCAATATCGTACGGCATGCTGTGATACTTTTCCTTTTGTTGCGGAAGCTGTGATATGTCATTTATTTCTCTATTGTGACACTTTGTCTTCGTGACATCTGATCGGCGCATGTCCTGACTGATTTGAGTTCTTTTTTCTTGCCTAGCTGATGTTCAACGCCTTCACTGATGTTTACAACATTTGTTGGCGTACCGCCTCGTGCTAATCATTTGTGGTCGTGTGAGCCGTAATAAAAGTGCTCATAACTTAGTACACGGGTTAATGTCACCATTAACCGTCTCATTCACATTGGCCATATCTGATTGCTCTCTTTCACATCTTCAGTCTGCTTAACCCTTATACCCTGATTTACTACCGCAGTTTTGCTTTCATGTATCCTAGGATGATAATGCATTCTGTCACTGCGTGGCAACGGTATTTAATATTGTCGCCGGTAGATGACTCATGAGTGTGATATGGAACCGGTACGCCACACAGTCTTCAAATGTTCCTGTTGGCTTCCCATTTTCACTACACAAAACGGTACTTTATGCACCGACTACGATGCTCGTAGTGCCTTTCTTGCGAGAACAAAGCAGCCCACTTCGAGTTAAAGCAACACTGTGTTTTACTTCTTATCGAAGTTTTTTTTGGAATTCTTGCATCGTACTTTGCTTGTCTCCAAAAAAACTTGTTTATGAGCAAGTTGGAGTTTAACGCTTACTAAACATCTCGTTTCTGGCACAAAGTATAAGTACATGAAGCAGGGGAACAGCAGAAACAGAAAACAAGAGAGACAGAGAGAGAAAAGCACCTCTTTGTCTCTTTTCATCTGTATTCGCCCACCCTCAGTTTGGACGTTTAATTAACCATTTTCGCACCGCAGGAAACGATGAAAAGTCTACCAAATTTCCAGGAGATTTCCAGAAAGACTGCTGCATGCAGGGCTGCGCAAATAGTGATTTTGTGAGACCGAATCCAACCCGAATCGAATAGTGACATAAGCAAATGAAATTGAATCGAATATGGAATAGATTTCGGATAGTTTTCGAATAATAAACGGCCTTTATCACAATTAATATAACACGATATTCGCATCCTAGCATTCTTGAGCGATCACGTTTCTGTCATTACATGGTAGGTTACGAAGCAGTGTTTATTAAAAGCACACGCGGAGCATTAGGAGCAAACAAGCAGTTTCGTCGCATGCACAGGACTCTGCCGAGAGTGCGGATCATCGCTGTATGTGATTTTGGGAGCGTGCGATTATTCTAAACTTTCGATTAACGAATTCTGCACTATTCGTTTCGGCCTTCGAATCTAGTAGTCATGACTCGTAAGTGCGAACATTTTTCGAATACTTTCGAAATATTTAGGAACGTCAAATTCGCACACATAAACATCACATTGGATCAAAACTAATGTAAATTTTCTCTCTCGCGGGTGTAGCATATATGTTAAAGATCAGAACTTGCGTAGTGGTGCAAGCTAAGTCGCTTAGGTAGCCACACTTCACAGGCCATGCAGCGATCATTTGCGCTCTCTGAAGAGTGCTGTGGCCGCGAAGAAATGACTTGTTTGCTTCTAAACCTCTATTTGCGCTTTTAATGAACAACACTTCATAACGGGCTATGTAATGACAGTAGCTTTCTAGCTTTGTGAATACTAGGATGGGCACATCATTTTATATTAATTATGATAACGGCTGTTCATTCCTCGAAAACTATTTGATATTAGATTCGATTCGCCTTCGTCACTATTCGATTCGTGTTCGGTTAGGCTGCAAAATTCACTGCTCACATAATCCTAATAGCCTGTAGAGCAGCTTAAGCGACGTAAGATGTTCCGATAACAGGTTCTCATGTTTTTATGTCTACACTATGTACGCGCGTGTGAAAATTTACCGTACTTTTTGCGTCACTGTTCTTTAATTCGGCGCAGCTGATGTATTCTAATATTCGATTCGGTACGAAGACCCAATTGAACTACTGGATTCTCTATTCGAAAGTTTCGAATATTCGCACACCCTTGTTGCATGACGACTGTACTTGTTATCGGCTGTATTCATACGTACGCCAGTGACGAATTTGTTTTGTCGTGGTAGCGAACGGGTTAACAACTAACTACATGTCAGTGGGTAGGTGTGCTTGCTTACCAGAAGCTACGAACCGAGCCCCACACATTGGAGACATTGTTGTGAAAAGACAGCGCTGCTTCGAGGCAGCATTTCTATCGACCGAAAGAACGGGTCTACGTCATCATTTCAATTTTACGCCTGGTTGAGAATCATTGAGCTAAAGCGGTAGCTTCTTGGTAATACGTCCGGTAAACCTTAATCAGATTCTGCTTTGTTAAACCTTACTCAGATTCTGCTTTGTTAGGTCCACTCCTGCAGTCGATGGCTACAAAATGTAAAAAGTACGTCGTCAAAGGACAGTGCACTCGCCTTCTCAAATATGTTGCTGCTCCGGATAGCTAAAAAAAAAAACGTGTTTTTAAAGCAAAAAATTAAATTATGGGGTTTTATGTGCCAAAACCACTTTCTGATTATGAGGCACACCGTAGTGGAGGACTCCGGAAATTTCGACCGCCTGGGGTTCTTTAACGTGCACCTAAATCTAAGTACACGGGTTTTTTCGCATTTCGCCCCCATCGAAATGCGTCCGCCGTGGCCGGGATTCGATCCCGCGACCTCGTGCTCAGCAGCCTGTGTTTTTTTTTTAAAGCATGGGGACTGACTGAATATCTATGGTCAGATGCATTCACTGCTTTTACGCAGACAGATCTTCTTCACATAGTTTCAATATTTTTCCTCGATCTTTAACAGTGCGGTTTTTAGGAATGCAACCTTCTCTGCACTTTCGACATGTCCCAGTGCAGAGAAGCCAGTAGCACAGTTAATATGTCTAACCTCACTACCCTTCTCTTGTTTCTATCTTAGTCTTTTCTCATTGTTAAAAAAATTAAGTTGTGGAACTTTTCGTGTTAAAACCACAATTTAATTGCGAGGCACGCCATAAAGGGGTGGAAAGGGGGGGGAGTGGACACCGGAATAATGCTGACGACCTGGGTTTCTCTAATGTGCACCTATCTGCGTATACACTAACGTTCTTTTTTTCATTTCGGTTGGGACCGAACTCGTGACCTGAAGCTCAGCAACCCAAAGCTCTAGTCAGGGCACGACACCGCTGCTAGGATGGCCAGCTCACGACCACTGTTTTTGCAGATTACGCTTACATGGTTCATCTGCTCCGAGGTGTGGGATTGCTGCCTGCTGAACGCCGAGGTTCGGCCACCCGTTTGGCCGATATTCCCGAACCCGATGCCAACTCTGGACACGATCGGCACATGCGCCTGGCAACACGGACCGTCAGTCACTTCACCTACCACTGAGCCCGCCACCAGCGGGGCCGGATTTAAACACCGACCGTCGACGATCCTAGTCGAGCACGACACCGCTGCTAGGATGGCCAGCTCACGCCCACTGTTTTTGCAGGCTAGTTATTTGAAGGGAGCTGCGTCTTTCAAGACCAGCAACTACTGCTTATTTGAGGTGTCGTGCCCGACGGATCTCGTTGATGTACCTAAACGAATGCTAGCGTTTTCGGGTGATGTGTTTTCCGCTCTACCTGTACTTTTGCTTGCACTTTCTGGGGATGTGGAGCCAAACCCGAGCCCAATGTCCAAGGCGAAGGCGGATTCCTTTCCTATTATATTGGAAACAATACGCAGACTAGAGGCAGCTGATGTCGCTACTACGGAAAAAATACTTAAACTGGAGGAAGGGCAAGCTGCTTTAGTTGCTGAACTAAACTACGTGAAAAATGACCATGCAGCTGCTTCAGAAACGGTGAATCGACTTCAAGAAGCAAATGAGACTTTGCGGGCCGATCTAAAGGCAGCCCACGACAGGCAGTCTGCCGCAGATGGCAAGGTCAAGCTGCTGAGTGCGAAGCTTTCTGCAGTGGAGTCGAGGACTTCACTTGAATGCCCAGGTGGCCCAGACCCTGGCTCTCATTCATTGTGTAAATTTTCTGAGCAGATTGAAAAAATTTCTTCGAGGTGTGATGAAAACGAAAATAGAATGAGACGCTCAAACTTGCTGTTCTTTGGCATAGAAGATAATGCTCGAGAAGACTGGGCTGCATCGGAGCAGAAGATAATTTCTTTCTGCTCAGAGAAACTTGGTATCGCTGTAACGGGCGCCCAGTTTGACAGAGTGCACAGAATGGGTAAGTTCGCTGATGAAAAGCGCAGACCTATAAGCGCTAAGCGCTAAGGTCTGCGCTAAGCGCTAAGCTAACATATTTTAAAGATAATGGACGCATCTTGTCTTCTGCGCACAAACTAAAAGGTTCTGGTTTCTACGTTCGAGAGGACTTTTCATTTTCTACACGACAAGCCAGAAAACAATTGATCGATCACGCGAAAACACTAAATAAACCATTCAAATTTTCAGTTGACCGATTGCGCATTGACAACATATCTTATGCATATGATGCCACGAAGCGTTCAGTTGTGGAAATCAGCAGATAGCTAGACCAAGACACATGTGAAGCGCCGCTAACTCATCGCATTGCTACATCGTTAACAATATCATTCACTAATATTAGAAGCCTGATGTCGAAACGCGAACTCGTCTCATCTTATCTTGAAGTCTGCGACTGCACTATTCTTGCTCTCGCCGAAACCTGGCTCTCCCCCGAGTTAGCTGATCCTGAAATTCTTCCCGTTAAGCTAACCTATAATATTTATCGCTGCGATCGCTCAGATAGAAGAGGTGGTGGCGTCCTCCTCGCTATTAAAAAGACTATCGCATAATACATTATTGAGACATCTTCAGGTCTGGAGATTGTCTGGGCCGCATGCCGTTGCCGTTCTGCTAAAGTTTTGATAGGCGTTTGTTACCACCCTCCAAATTATAGTCATTGCTTCATTGATGAACTGCGCAGCAGCATTGCTAAAGCCACCCAGCTCTGTCCAACTGAGTTCACATACGTTATAGGCGACTGTAATCTTCCTCTCATTGATTGGCCAAGCTTGTCGTCATCCTGCAGTTTTTCGTCAGAATTCATTAGCCTAACATTAGATTATAATCTGTTCCAGATCATTAAAAACCTACCCGCGGCTCTAACCTCTTAGATCTTATACTAACTAACGCCCCCAAAACTATAGAACAAGTGACATGCTCGGATGGTTTCAGTGACCACAGATTGCTGAATGTATCCATCAGTATCCCTATTGAAGGACAAAATCACAGCATATACGCTGATGACATTACGTTGTGGATAGCTAGGGGCAGCGATGCCCAAATAGAGGAAGCCCTCCAAAGGGCTATCCAGGCAGTTGAAGGTTATGTCGGACCTAGGGGACTTAAATGTTCACCACAAAAATCGGAACTGCTTCTATACCAGCCGAAAGGCAGGGCCAGTAAGGAGGAACCGCAAATCTCTCTCACAGCTGGGGGGATCCCCATTCCAAAAGTGAACCAAATCAGAGTTCTGGGACTTTTTATTCAGGCCAACGGTTTTAATGGCGAAACAATAAGGAGACTAGACGGCTGCGCACTGCAGACCATGAGACTGATCCGCAGGATCGCCAACAGGCGGTCCGGGATGAGAGAAGCGAATCTAGTTAGGCTAGTCCAGGCCTTTGTGATAGGTAGAATAGCTTATGTTGCTCCCTTCCTCAGTTTTAGGTCATTCGAGAAGAAGAAGATTGATGGCATCATACGTAAAAGTATAAAACAGGCGCTGGGGCTTCCCATCCGCACTGCAAATGAAAAGCTTTCAGCTCTAGGGCTCCACAACACGCTTGAGGAGATTATTGAAGGAGTGAGGATCTCGCAGTATGAGAGACTTGCGGGATGCCCTACGGGCAGAAAAATCCTAGCTAGGCTAGGCATAAACTATGCGGGGCAGGAAGGCATCAAAGCAGACCTGCCGCGAAGCGTGCGGAACCGACTAATAATCCCACCACTACCTCAAAACATGCACCCAATCCATCACAAGGAACGCAGACAGAAACGGGTCGAGGCTCTTGAGAAGCGTTTCAAAAACTCGAAGGACGTGCTCTACGTTGATGCTGCAGACTATGGCAACGGCCGCATGGCCCTAGCTGTAGCGAGCGCTGAAACTAGGTTGATAGCCAGTGGCACAGTTCCAACGGATTGCTCTCAAATTGGAGAAGAATCTGCCATAGCACTTGCAATTGCAAGTACTTCAGCCAAAATTATAGTCAGCGACTCTAAGGTTGCGGTGATGAACTTTGCCAGAGGCAGAATTTCTCCCGAGGCGAACAGAATCCTGCAGACCTGCAGAGATAGCAGGAAAATTGAAATAATCTGGGCACCTGCGCACGCCTCCCTCGCTGGGAATGAGGCGGCCCACGAATTAGCTCGAGGACTCACATTCCGAGCTGGTGGGCTAGCCGAAGGCTTCACGGGGCGAGACCGCTTAGTGTGCTACAGAGAGATCACACAACACTACAGACTAGGGCGGGTTAAATATCCTCCGGCTGATGCATCCTTAAACAAGAGCCAGGCCTCCACTTGGCGTCGCCTGCAAACCAACTCGTTTCCAAGCCCGGTGTCGTGCAGCCTCTACTACCCGGGTCAGTACTCTAGCCAGTGTAAGCTATGTAAAGCCAGGGCTAATCTTAACCACATTCTTTGGGAATGCCCACAGGCTCCCTCTGAGGGAAGAATAACGTGTTTAGAACAATGGGAGACCTTATTACTCAGCTCCGATCCGGAGATTCAACTGAAGACCGTCCAACTGGCCGAAATCGCCGCTAGGGTCCAAGGACTCCTGGCCGTCGTCTAGGTGGGAAGACTTAAAGCCTTCCCTACATCTGTTGGACAAATAAAGTTTTACAATCCAAATCAGTATCCCATTACCATTTACAGGTATCTTAAGTAAGACAATTCGTGACTACAACAAGAGAAATTAGGAAGTAATCATCATTGAGCTAGAATCATTTCTTGAACATCATTTCCTACCTTCGTTCCACACCAGGTCTGTTGATGTTAACTGGGTCATGTTCAGAGATAAGTTATGCGCATTGGTTGAGCAGAACATTCCTTTAATCAGAATAACTGAAGACAAAAACAAACCGTGGTTCACTAGGTCCCTTCATCTACTCAGAAACAAAAAGAACCGTTCTTACAGAACTGCAAAACGAACCGGCACCCCGTCAGCTTGGGAAAGGTATCTTAAATCTTTATGTTCTTACTGCTCCGCTCTCAGTGTAGCCAAAAATAAATATTTTTTCCCAAGACCTTCCTTCACTACTCAAATCTAATCCCAGAAAGTTCTGACAAATTTTATCTCCTGAACGCAATACTAATGACATCTTGTTAAACAATAACGAAAACAACATTCCTATTCCTATCCCGGCCACGGCGGCCGCATTTCGATGGGGGTGAAATGCGAAAAACACGTGTGTACTTAGATTTAGGTGCACGTTAAAGAATCCCAGGTGGTCGACATTTCCGGAGTCCTCCACTACGGCGTGCCTCATAATCAGAAAGTGGTTTTGGCACGTAAAACCCCATAATTTTTTAACATTCCTATTCCTAACAGTGAGTGCGCTGAAGTTTTTAATAATTTTTTCTCATCCGTATTCACAAAAGAAAGTATTACTAATTTGCCCTTTGTTGCAGACCAAGATTACCGGTACATTGAACCTATTGACATTACTATTGATGGTATTGTTCAGCTTATTAATAACTGGAAGGTTTCGTCTTCAGCAGGTATTCACACTATTAATTATAAATTACTAAAAAATACAGTATCAGTATCTAGCAAGTTTTTATTTCACATTTTTCATCGATCATTAATGACAGGTCAGATACCCCAAGATTGGAAAACAGCCAAAGTCATACCCATATTCAAAGACGCTGACAAAAACTTAGCTGAGAACTACCGAACGATATCACTAACGTGCATATGCTGTAAAATGATGGAACATATTATTGCATCTCATGTTTACCAACATCTAGAATCTAACAACTTCTTTTTTCATAATCAACATGGTTTCAGGTGAGGTTTGTCGTGCGAAACGCAACTGCTTGAATTTACGACAGATTTACATTTTAAAATGCACTCAAACCTTCAAACTGACAGCATCTTTTTGGATTTTTCTAAAGCTTTTGACCACGTAGCTCATTGTCGCCTGTTTTTGAAGTTATCATCATTAAAACTTAATTCACTTAATCTATCTTGGCTTCGAAATTTTCTTTCTAACAGGCAGCAATTTACTTTCGCTAACAGCTTCTCCTCGCCACTTTCAGATGTTTCATCCGGTGTACCACAAGGAAGCGTTGTTGGTCCCATACTCTTTCTGATGTACATTAATGACATACCCAATAACTTATCATCATGCATGCGCATTTTCGTTGACGACTGCAATATCTATCGTTCTATTAACACCTCCGATGACCACCTGATCCTCCAAACTGATCTTAACCAAATTATTAATTGGTGTGACACCTGGCTAATGACTCTGAATTCATCAAAATGTAAAGTGATGTCCTTCACCCGCAAACGCACTAACTTGGACTATTCTTGCTGTATTAAAAATGTCCCATTATCTCAGACCTCATCATTTAAATATCTAGGCGTTAATCTTTCAACAAACCTCTCCTGGACTTCTCACATTACTACCATCTGTGCCAGTGCTTCTCGATCACTGGGTTACCTGCGACGTAACCTTCGGAACTCACCTCCACTTATCCGCAAACTGGCATTTCAAACATTTGTTTGCCCTCGACTTGAGGTCGCCGCTCCAGTGCGGTCTCCCCACCAAAATTACCTAATTACCATGCTGGAATCAATCCAAAATAGAGCCGCACGTTTCATTTCCCGAAATTATGACTACCATTCTAGCGTAACTCAAATAAAGATTCACCTTTCACTTCAGCTGCTAAGTAATCGTCGCGACATAGCCCTTTTGTCACTATTTCATAAATACGCCCACCACACTAACAAACGTTCCTTACACCTAGAAACGTCATCGCACACGTCACACAGATTATACAAACATCATAGCTTCACGCGCATCTATGGTAAAACAGAAGCATTTAACTAGTCTGCAATTCTACGTGCCATTCGGCTCTGGAACAACCTCCCCGACAACACTGCTTCGGAAACTGACCGTGATAAATTCAAGCACTCCCTGAACTCGCTTAACCCATGTTAACCATTAATATCACACTCACTGTTCTGTATTATTTTCTTTTCCACCTTTTTCTTGCAGTGTTATGCGTTTGTTCCAAACTTATATTGTTCCTTTTTATTGTACTCATATGCAGCTTTATGTAGCTAATATGTTTCTCTGACTTTTAGGCTGTGTACTGGGCTGCTGTTTTCATTTGTTATTGTTGTTTATAGATTGTATGTACTTGATTGTATGCCCCCCTTACTCAATCCCCATGTAGGGGCCTTGTAAGGTATTTTACAAATAAATAAATAGTGCCACCAGGGCAGATTCTCTTACTGTGTTTCTAGTAGCAGTGCCAGATAATATAAAGCGTCAGCAGTCTTTCTTTGTCCAGTCCTCCAAGGCAAGCTTAAGAAATCTCGACAGTTTGTCATGGAGTACCTCCGAGTAACATTCTGTAATTTGTTCACAGGCGCTTTTTTCTTAAAATCTGGAAGACTGCTCTCACTGGAAACAGTCTCTGCCACGCGGTGCATAGAAATGTACCTCATAAAATAGTTTTTCTTGCTTGGACTAACAGAACTTTCACGTATATGACCCCCTACTACCCTCTGGCTATGGATCTAGACAGATAATGTGTATTTTTCTGTGATGTAAAAAAGAAAGAATAAATTGAAATTGATAGTGAAGAAAAGTTGGTCAACCTGATGCTGCGAGAGCAACCGACGAAGTCCCTGTCAAACTAGTGAAGCATCATTTACACTGTGAGAATAAAACATTATGCGAAGAAGTGCAGTACAGTTCATTGTAGAAACGCTCCAAGCAAGGGGAACTGTGCCAAAAACAAGATTTCGCTCGCACACCTACTTGCAAATTCTTCTACACTGTTCGCTGTGTTGGTATTCTTGGTGAATCTCAGCGCTGTGTCGCTACTCACTCAAGACAATCGAACATAGCTAAACTCGGTGGAAGGAGGATACGCTGTTGCTTGTGCGGCGGTGCTAGCCAGACGGTAGAATAACAAGTACCAAGCTTAATATACCTAGCTGCTGAAGGTGCCCGTGAATTGTGTAAACAGAATCATAGGGACGCCTAATGCGAGGACACCTTGGGTGCGTCGAAAGCAAGACTGGCAGCGAAGGCCTCGCTTGCTTTTTTAGGAGCAACGCGTGCTGTTAACTATACGCGGGTATGTTATGGCTGCTGTCACGCATATATCGCTGCGTATATTTACGCCTCACGTGTGGCGTTTGTCAGGCCTCATACCCAGCGTCAAGAAGAAGGTTTCCAATCCAGACGCAGCAGTGAGAAACGCACCAGGAAGGCCCCCCGTCTTCTTGCACAGAGCGCGTGCAAGATAGTAGTCGAGGTCAACAGTGTTCTTCATTTCCTTAAGGAAATCGCACGCAAGGCACACCTACAGGCGCGCCCACAAACCCGTGCGAAATAGCTTATTGCCTATTTTTCATGGGGCACGGAGCAACTCTTGAGCTTGACTGCGACACGGCTCTAGCTGTCATGAAACGAACCCGTCCATTTTCGTAGCGAAAGGGACATTGAAAAGACATTAGAGCCACTGCTTGGTCCGCAGTAGCGGTCGCGTACTAACGGGACGTCTTCCTCGGTTGATTGCCACTTTTACTGGTCTACCAAGGAACTGCTGTTGTACAGGGTTTGTGATACAGAGTTTAAATGTGGCAAATCGTCATCCCTCCACGGTTGCGCGTGGCGTAACGCTTCCACCTAGTGCTTGCAAGGACACCCAGAAAAATTATTTTCTAGGTAAAGCATTTTGGATGGACTATCAATTGGAGGAAGGTTCTACGATTCTCTATTCTTGTGTTCACCTAAGTCGCGCTGCCTGGTTTGCGGCATTTCTACGTCGCCGTTCTTTGAACTAAAATCACAGTAGGATGTTTTACGATAAATGAAAAGTCTCATTCGTTACTCGTTACAGTTTCACCACTTGGCAGCCTTAATTTGTTGACGCGCTGGCACAACGACACGGACATTGAAGGCAAACGAGACAACAGACCGTGCACAAAACCTGCCAAGTCGACGTCACGTCATCCATGGTTTAGTTCTTTTTTCATTTAGATAAATATTTAAGAATTCTTTTGTCATGAAAGAGTGGGACATACCCAGTGACCCAAATTGATGTTAACGAGGTTCATTGAAATGCGGCACATACTCAGCCACATAGGTTGACGGGAAAACTGTTGGAGACATACTAGAAATAGAAGTGCAATATCCTAAGAATGCCAGTCGCATAGATACTTAATCACTCTGAAATTACTAGGACTTAATGGAAACTGGAGAAGCCGTCATTCCACCAACTTGACATGCCTTTAAGGAATGTGCCTTGGAATACCATTTTCCAAATTTGACTCATTTATCGACAGTCCATAGTAATTCATGAGTGAAGGAGATGTATATCATCCGTTCTCCACAGACGTCATGTGTTTCTTGATGGCATGTCTTTACGTGTTATTATGCGATGGGATTTCCCGTTTAGGGGATTTTAGCTGGATTTCCTAGCCGATATTATTAGTCCTGCGGTTTCTATTATTATTGCGATTATCATTATTAGGGTACTTCGCGCACTTTCGCCGGCCTGTCTGTCTCTAACCACTTTCCCACCAACTTGAGTGATTGCGTAGTCCATGTCCTAATGGTTAGAGCATTGGGCTACTGTGATGAGAGAACTGGGGTTCGAAAGAAGTCGTCGGGCCACCTTGGGTCACGGATATGGGAAGATTGGTTGTACGCTGTCCACAGTTAAACCGTTTCACACTAACTTGCGCTACTGGTTCGTGTCGCTCTTTTAATGAAGTTACTTCGCCTGACCTTGCATCACCGAGTACGTGTGAAACTAGCCATGTGCCGCACTTCAATTAACCTTTTTTTTTGTGTCAATTTGGGTCACTGCGTATATGCTGCAACTCGGGTCACGTGGTGTCAGCCACTGGGTACGTGGCGATTTTCTATGACAAAAAAAAATCATTTAAATCTCTTCGGTGCTGGTCGTCGAGGTGGGACCTCGGCGACAAATGCTGGGCTACCCAGCAAGCCGGCGAGGCGGCGAAGATAGCAGGATCTCGACGTGCCTACGTGGGAGGCCTACGCCCAGCCAACTAAACTGCTGGTTTCAATACACGTTTGTTCCTCCTGCTCCTCCTCATCTTCGGTGCTGGGCGAAGTCAAGCATACGTCATATAGTGACATGTGTTCGACAAAAGACAATCACGTCCGAATATATGTTCCCACACACCTCACACGGGGACGTGTGTCCGGAGGGAAGCTCCGGAGAGCAGACCGGCTGCACAAGCTCCTGACACGTCACGTGTTTCGGTGGTTGCATAACAGTGCTTCGGTACGTTGCTTCAGTGCTGATCGCAATGACGCCGCCATCGATTGGGAGATGGGTCCTTCGGGATCTTTTTCTTTTATTACTTCCATTATGTTACGCGAAAAGATTTAATGGTGCCTCTCACCCTTAAATAACGTGCGACGTCACGGCATGCACGGTTTAGCTCTTTTTTCATTTTCTCGTGTTAATCAGTATTATTTTAGCAATTTTCAACCTTCACAGTGACTGAGCGCGTACACAAGGGAAATGTATTAGCAGGGACACTAGCTTCTAACCTCTCCGACTAATCTCCTAGCTAAACAAGAAGCATGAGCATGAGTATATTACTGTGTTTACGCTCTCTAAAGCTTAGCCTAGACAAACATTTATTGAACTTCGCTTTACTTATCTTGTGAATGCATGTATAGATATTTATATTCTCTACTCCTGTACTGCTGTACTTATCTTGTGAAAGCCTGTATTGATGTTTATATTATTTACTCCTGTTGAAACACTTACTTTGTGTCCCCCCTTACCCAATGCCCTTAAATGGGCCTGTAAGGTATTTTAAATAAATAAATAAACTTAACTTCGTGTGTAAGATTCTAAGAATCACGCGTTAAAAAAAGCTTTTCATTCTGATGTTATGGGGCGGAATTTACAGACATTTTCGTTGATGAGCTGTTTTTTGCCACTTGCTCGCCTCCTTGGAAAATGTTGAGTTCAACACCAGGACTGACTGTTATTTCATCTTACGAACAATTATAGCGTCAGAATGGTCTGTCAATGCCGATCTGGAATTTCGTTCTGTAGTTCAGAGTCACAATAATATTGAGAAGCACAAAAATGAACAGCCATCGCACCGGGTTTGTCAGCAGGAGCTTACAAACCTCATATGGTATCGCAGGCTGTCTACTTTCTTATTGGCGTTGGAAAGCACACACTTCTCTGGTTTGTTTACGCCTTGCACGGCTTTTAAAGCAAGGCCGAAACGATGGTATTACCGAAACACTTGGAGGTCATCATCCCGGTCTCATGGAGCCTGAAACGCCCGGGCAACCTCGCCCGCAGATTTAGCGAGTGAGTTTAGTTTGTAGATAATGCGCGCGGCATTGTTAACGGTTGTTCCTGCCCAACAGCATAAGACATTGTTATTCTTCGCCCCAGAGAATATTTTTTTCTTCGGTGTTTTTCATGCGGATTAGATAACATTTTGAAGTTCTTGCATGGCAATTGTGACACAGCACCGGGATGTGTTTATCTGAAAGTGGAAGCGAGTGCTTTATTTTCCTGGTGAGGAAAAGGAGGATCCTCTGCGTTTCGCCTCCAAGTTGGCACGTTCGTGAAAGCTATACGTTCACGAACACACGCGTGTGAATAGAAAGAAAGAAAGAAAGAAAGAAAGAAAGAAAGAAAGAAAGAAAGAAAGAAAGAAAGAAAGAAAGAAAGAAAGAAAGAAAGAAAGAAAGAAAGAAAAGTTTCCCGTAGACAGTAGCAAGCGGCGAGCTCCGAGGCTCATTAAGTCCCTTAAATATACAAGAGCTTCCACGTTCAAGCTACGCACGGCCGACACCGTAATCGTCCGCTATGGTGCCCACGTATATAAATAGGCCGGTCTTCTCCCCCTGACGATTCGCGGACGGCGAAGTGTCGTTGAGAGAAGCTCGCGGATTACATCTGCAGGTCGCGCCTATCGAAGATGGCCCAGCGTCTCGCTTTGTTCGGCTTCCTTCTTGTCGGTAAGTGCGCTGCTTTACCGTTCTCGCAGTCGGTGTTCGTCAGACAGGCGACCTCCGAAGGCTGCACTGCACTTGTACTGCGTGGCACTGCACCATGTGGCTCCAGCCTAAAACTGTGAGACATGGTGCGTGGATGTGCAGAAGTCCTTCTGAACGAAGTTTTTCGCGTACACATACTATAGGCGATACCCGCCGTGGTTGCTCAGTGGCTATGGTGTTGGGCTGCTCAGCACGAGGTCGCGGGATCGAATCCCGGCCATGGCGGCCGCATTTCGATGGGGGCGAAATGCGAAAACACCCGTGTACTTAGATTTAGGTGCGCGTTAACGATACCCAGGTGGTCGAAATTTCCGGAGTCCTCCACTACGGCGTGCCTCATAATCAGAAAGTGGTTTTGGCACGTAAAACCCCATAATTTAATTTTTTACTATAGGCTGCACACATGGTAGCGTATTGAGTGTTGAGCGCAACGATGTCAACGTTCGCGAATAAAAGTCCATTGCTCCCACCTATATAGCAATCTTGTTTTCAAATATTTAATTGGTGCATTGAAAAATTAATAACGGGGCTTAAAGTCCTGAAGCTCTTCAGTGTTCCGAAAGACACCGTAGTCGAAGGCTCCGAGTTCCTCATGAGGATCTGGAGTTCTAACCCCTAGTGAGCACATGAGTTGCCACCGAAGCGCGTCCGCCGCAACAGGGATTCGAACTGGCCACCTAGTGTTCAGCGGCAGAACGCCATAGCCGCTGCCGTATTTCGTTCTTTTTTTTTGTTTATATGTATGAATGTGATTCGAAACAGAATTACCGGTACTGAAAGGCATAGGCAGCCGCAAAAAAAAAAGGAGAAAAAGAAAGAAAAGAAGTCAAAAATCTAACTTTGTCAAAGATGTAAATCGGATATCGTTTCCGAAAGGAGTTATAGCATGACAAAAATATTACCAAAGAGGTGCTGTAACGCGAGGAACTGAACAATCACGAAAAAGGAAGACATCGCTGGAATAACCTCTAGCGCCTCGGTAGAATATGCTTGAATTTCGCTTGCTCGGTTTGTTTCGTTTCAACAGGGATGTAAGACAACATGACAATGACAATACGACAACACCCTAACAAGGCCAAAGCCAGCTTGGGCATGATGTGCATTACAACGGAAGATAGTTGTACGACTAAGTGCGGACGTTAAATGTGCATTTTGTTCACCTTGCAGTAAAAATATTTAACCCCCCCCCCCCCCCCCCCCCACGTTTATGCGGACTCCATCTTATAATATTCTGTTTTGATGAACTGAAATAGCAACCCACGTCCATCGAACGCTAGTCCCACCGGTTCAGGACCACACTATAGATGACTTATGGGAGCCAAATTTAATTAAAAAATTTGTCAAGGTGACAACGTCCAGCCTTATTTGAACTCTATTTGAATTCTTCTACACTGGTTTCACTGGTCTGTTTGCGCTCGCAGTGGTAGACAAGAGTGACCTCTTGCGTGGCACTAGGTACAGCTTACAGTGGTCGTGACTTTTTATATATTTTTTTCGTTTATAGAGACATTTAACCACGATAACAAACAACTTGTGGAGGGCTACTAGCGTTCAGTATTTCCACAATGGTTTCCTAGTCTTGACTTTATAGTTCAAAGTACATGTCATGGGTTATGATAAAAATACAGTTTGTGTAGACTGTGCAGCGTTTGCCGCTTGGCCGAGTGGTTACAAAAAAAAATGTAAAAAGAAATGAGTGCACATTTAGATTACGATCGTCATTCTAATTCTGATCGTGATCATATTGCTCTGAGGAGACAGATTGGGTTGAACGCGACAACGTCGCTGAAAACATTGTGCCGGGGAAACTGGTTGCAGGCAAGTTGGGTGAAGGCAGCATTACTAGGCTGTCCTCGAATGTAAAACCATCACCATTCTACCGGGACTTATGATCCACCCAATCGACAACACATGCAAAGGGCAACTTCTTAGCTGCCTTTATCGAGCACAGGCGCAGATAAGTTGGCTTGACTAGCAGAACGATATGTATAGAAAGACGAGAGAAAAGCGGTGCAAGAACACATATTTTGGGTCGTCCCTGTCGAAACTCAGCTGGAGAAGTCTGTTCATAAGCGACAGTCGGCTTCGATTGACCCTGCTAAAGGCAGGCGCCCTTTACAAATCGTTCATAAAAGAAACAACACTTCATTAGCATCAAATGTTGTTTTGTCATTCTGTTGCCAAGAACCTTTCAGTAGGCAATGCTGAATGTAACTCTCATCTTCATGCACACAGCCCTCGTCGCACAGGGCTCGGCTGCTCCCACGGACGATGAGTGCGACATCCAGTCCTTGGACAAGTGCGCCGCTGACCTGTTCGTGTTCGCCACCAGGAATACAGTTCCGGAAACCGAAGCGGATCTGGCAGCATTCTGCAAGTACGTGGTTGGTTTCTTGTCGAACGAGCGTTCCGTTGATATGTCGCGTGATCCAACCATCAGTACGTCACACTGGGTGTTGGTGTGCAGGTTCCTTGGTACGGCGTTGCCCTTCCGGTCAAAAGCGTTCAAATATTGGCGAAAAGGTGGCATACGTCACGGTGCACGCTGTTTAATGTCACGTCTGCACTCGTACCTTCTCGTATGTTTCGTACGTGTTAAATCGAGGGACACGTTGTCTTCAACGATTTCCAATAGAAATGGCCTAGATTTTTTTCGGGAGCGGAACGATCGCGCGGTTCCGTAGTCGCAGCGGCAAAACAAGACACGTGTCGTGTTTTAATCGCGCAGACGCCACAACGTTCTGCTTTATGGGAGCCTGTAATCTATCGGATTCTTCTTAGCGCAATGAGCCAGAATTTACGTTTTCGATTGGCGCAGAAGTCAACCCTCAGTCACTGCCGCTGCTTTCCTAAAGCGATTTCCCAATTTCTGTTTTAGGCTTGTAGCGCAGCTCGGAAGAGCAAAAAAGGAAGGAGGTAGGGGTAAGCAACGGGAACGGAAAACAGAGTGAGCGCTCTGTTTAGCGCTCACTCTGTTTTCCGTTCCCTTTGATTACCCCTACCTCCTTTCTTTTTTGCTCTTCCGAGTTGCGCTACAAGCCTAAAACAGTCATGACATACCAACTCGCCCAAACTGCCACGCTTTTGACCTTCATTCCCAATTTCTGGAGCGGTCGACAAAGAAATTCTTTGGTTATGCTGATAAATAAAGGGCAGATAGGCAATTCGTCTGCACTTCGGGAGGGGCAGAGGGGCAGCGGGGGTAGTGGGAAAGGAGAAGGACCATGATGCGCGATGCTCAGAGCCAATATAGACGGCCGTCTGGTCGTATGAACAGCCAAGAGCAGCGGCCAGAATCTGTCGAATGAAAGCTTAATCCGGTTCTCAGGTTCACGCGCGCAAACCACGATCTCATTACCAGGCATACCTCCGAAATAATTTTGACCACCTGGCCTTCTTTTTTTTTAAACAGCCCGCTAGTGCCAGGCACCCGATCGTATTTAAATTTCGCTTGCCTCACAATGCCACCGCCGCGACCGGAATCGAACCAGTGACCTCGAGCTCCGCAGCGCGAAGCCATAGCCACAAAGCTACCGCAACGGGTGGGAAAGCTGTCGGTCGTCTCCGTATACCAAGATCCAACAAATTGTATAAGGCGGATGAAATGAAAACCGAGCACCTGGGGTTGTGGACGCCCAATTGTGGAATATCCTGTATCTCGGACGAAGTTGACTGTCATTATGAAGAGGTGCCGATAGCGTCCTTTCTTCTTTGTTTCGTTGCACTCGACATCTTACAATATACACGATATTATGCGCTTCGATGTCCACAACTCGGGGCGTTCCGTTTTGATTTCGTCAGCCTAGTATATAGGTCTAGGCTGAGGACGCGAGAAATTGCCGCTGGCTGCTCGTAAACAAAAGTGCCCACGACGATCGTCTTTTGACCCCCCTCTCGCTCCCTCTCGGGCGATCCGATGCCACGCAGGACTCAGCTGGATGCGGAGACCTGTAGCCGCGCCTACATGAAAAAGTGCGTGAGCAGCGTCGGACAGGGCGTGGGCAACATCTTCCTGGACGACATCAAAGAGGAGATCCAGGAGCGCTGCGACACTTCGTCCGAGTACCACAAGGGTGAGCTGAGAAAAATCAAATTGCAGGTTTGTCTAGATGCGCAGTGCCGCGATCAGTGGCGCAACGTTCCTGCGAAGTCTCGCACTATCTCGTCTAGTATCGGCAGTCGTAAACTCTCGCAGGTGCGCGCGAAGAATTCGCTTTCGAGAAGACGAAAGCTGTCTTCAGTTTGGACCTCAATACGGATGTCTTTTTTTTTTGGAAAAGAAGGAAAGGTGTCGTAAAAATAAATCAAAGGCAGCCTCTGTGATACTTTAGGTCAGCTGAGGTGCTTAGAACAAATGGATGGTTTCGTCCCTGAAGTGGTATAGCAGCAAGCATTCGCACATGACTTTTCGGTGGGCAGGAGTCCCTCTTGGAATGATGCACTCTTTTAACGTAATGACCCAGCTGTCCTGCTAGTAACAGCGCAAAATGTAGATAAGAGACGAGTCAAGAAGACACCACACTGTGTGTAGCTGTGTGGTGTAGCTTTGTGTGATGTGTATAGCTGTGTAGCCCATCAATGCACATTTTTCGCCGCAAACTGCATTTAAATTATTTTAATTCGGTGCTGTCTTATATACGTGGATTAGCTGCAGAGTGTGGGGTGAGCCATTCAAAGGCTCTTTAGGTGCATCATTTTTTTCTTATATATTGTAACATCAACAGAATGATAATACGACACTAAGTCATAGGCCGTTCACTGCGGAACCGATTAGCCTAAAGATTTATCGTCGTATACCAAGAGGGGCTTCCACCGCACCTTGAAACCCTGAGCCCGATGCAGGTCGAGTCAGAGCTCAACAAGCCGACCTAATCCATTTTTTTTTCGTCGCGTTTACGTGAACGCCCTCACAGAAGACGTACAGTCGCCCAAATCTTTAACTGGTGTGCGGGAGCGGCGACTTTTCCGTGCGTCAGCGCCGTTTGACGGGGCGAGGCTGGAAACAGTCTGAGGCTAAGCGCGTGCGGACAAAGCGCGCTCAGCTGGGCCCATCGTCTACTAGGCTGTTTCCAGCCTCGCCGCGTCATACGGCGCTGACGAACGGAAAAGTCGCCGCTCCCGCACGCCAGTTAAAGATTTGTGCGCCTGTACATGCACGCAACTAGTAAGAATAGGACTGGGAAATTACTTTCGCTGTGAAATTATTAGAACCTCTCCGCTTGCTTAAAATAAGGAACCCCATGGTGGATGCGACGGCGGGCGCGGAGAATGTGGTTGCTACTCATCGGCGCGGCGAGCTTTTGGATATGTGCCAACGATTGGAAAAGGAAAAAATAAAGAAAGAAGGTGAAATGGTGTCTGGCATTTCAAGTTTGCCCGTTTATGAGACGGACAGTGGTATAATGAAGGCCTGCTACGTGAGTCCTGCGTCGAACACCGCCAGTGAGGGAGGTATATAGTGTGGCCCGTTGTTAAACGGACCATGCGAGTCTAGAGCACGTGGGAAAAATTTCCCCTCTGGCTAGTTTACAATTACCAGGCCACGCGGAAGGTGACCTGTGGTTGGTGGCCCCGCAACACCTCTGTAGGAAGTTCATTGACGTAGTTGCAACCGCCACTTGCAGTTGGAACGCCGGAAAAATAAGAGTCGTTCGTTAGTGTGTTTCCGTTAACAGTAGATAGCATTGTGCGTTATTTTGCACTGGGAACTCGACAGTCGGAGAATTAATTTATGCAGGTCCAGATCAATTGTTGGAATCTACATGAAGCCAAAGTTTTGTGAATCGGTGAAGCATACAAGTTTAAGACTTTAAATCTTCTGCACCACGTTATGCAGCATAGCGCTTGTGCACATGCCTGACAAGACCCGGAGAGCACCACGTGACCAGGCAATCCACGTGACCTACGCGAGTGCGGGTTACGCTGTGTCTGGAATCGGCGCAGTTTTTTTTTTTTCGTGCACCTTCTTCGGTGTTTTCTCGGCGCATCAGACACGGACAACAGAACGGACACAGACGTCGCTGAGCTAACGACAGAACTTTATTCCCCCGCCATAACAGCTCGTTGCGCCAGGAAAACAGGAAAGAACAAGAGAAGCAAGACACAGTTGCCTATTACGCGTAAAATTGTTTCTGTAAATGTCGCGTTTGATGTGTTTGACGGCGAGCACTGTTCTTTTTTATAGCGTCACTGGAGTATCACTGCATTAATGTAACGTATTCGCGTTTCGGGCCAAGCTTATTGGTCTTCATTTGTTTACCGCATTTGCCTCAGCATTGCTGGCCGAGCGTAGATATATATTACATTTTGATGGAAAGACAGAAAAAAGTCGCAGAGAACATGTATATGCGAGGTACAGTCTCGGTCAAAAGTTTCCGGGCCAGAGCCTGTTTGACAGGTAAAGGACACGTTCACTTGGTGCCCTGTAGCGAGGTTTGTGTTCCGATTCTCAGAGCTGAAATGTTTCCAAGGGGAAAATGAACACTGTTTTCTACCGTCCACAACTTCCGAGGGTCACTCGTCCGAAAGCCTGCTCCTTCCAGCACGCCGTATCTTAGGAACAGTTACCTTCAGTGGAGGATGTACGTGTGTCTGTATGCTTGTCTAACATGTCAACAACAGGTTCAGATGCCGTTGGCAGCTATGTTGCAGCGTTTAGCTATTATTGCAGTACTCGTTTCTCCTCGCTGAATGAATGCCGATAGAGCGATTTGACTTGCAAAGAGTTTCAACACAGTCATCGCTGATCTTTACTCTGAATAACTGTAACAGGCGCAAGGGCTTGGCTGTATTGGTTATCTTTCGGCAGAAATAACGGTAACATCCACCTCTTCTAAATTCACGGGGGCACATATGTGTCGAAATGCATGGCAGGGTGAGATGTTGCACATGCCGTGACATGACACCTAGCTGCCAACTATTGCGCTCCGGTAAGTTTCCCTCCTATTTAAGCATTTGGTCTGGCAAAAACTGTTCGAAGTAATAAAGCTGGCATGTATATTGAACACTTGAGTTAAAGAAGCACTTCTTACCCTTAATATGTGAAAATGTGCATCCTCGCTGTGCGGACAGAAAGGCGTTGCACGTACTGCATTGTTTTTTAAACGTCACCACGATCGTAAATTTTCATTTTCTTTGTACGCAGAGTACATCAAACACGCGCCCTGCCTGAATAAGGTTGGCTCATCGTTCAGCACCTGCATCAAGAACACCATCGCTGACCTGGACGTTGCCTCGCGGCTGCCGCCTAAACAACGGATCGCAGGCGCCTGCTGGTCAGTGCGTTTTACCGGGACATTTGCATGCGCGCGCATGGACTCACGGTAATGAGAGCGGGCTGTGCGCCATACGTAACCCGTGCCCCAGCTGCCGAGACGGGAAAGCTGGCGCCTATGACGAGGTGTCTTGCGTATGCTTCGCTCGGAGCGATCCAATCAATCAATCAATCAATCAATCAATCAATCAATCAATCAATCAATCAATCAATCAATCAATCAATCAATCAATCAATCAATCAATCAATCAATCAATCAATCAATCAATCAATCAATGATTAATTAAATAATGAATTAATCAAACGTGTTGCGCAACAAAAATCATGTCACACGTCGCTGTAGAAAAGGAGAGGGTTCGACGAAGAACATTATGAAAACATTATAGTAACGTTTCCGCCGAGGGACCCGCCTTCATCAGAGTGAACATGTTCATTTTGACTGTTGGGAAGGTTCACCCTGACGAAGGCCGATCCCTCAGCCAAAACGTTACTAGAAGGTTTTCATAACGTTCGTCGCCTCTGTTTTTGAATCTGCCTCGGGGTCCGGCTCGAAAAGTACCTTTCTTCTTCAACTTCTCTCTCTCTCTCTATATATATATATATATATATATATATATATATATATATATATATATATATATATATATATATGTGTGTGTGTCTGTGTGTGTGTGTGTGTGTGTGTGCGTGCGTGCGTGCGTGCGTGCGGAAATCTAAGCGATGTGAAAGAGTACAAAAGGATGTGTTTCAAGAAATTAGGTTGGTGGAGACAAAGACTCAAATTGGGCAAACCGGATACGGACTAGTCTGAGTTGGAAAGCTAGCTGGGGATGGGAGCTTCAAAGACGCTGCTCCTGGATACCCACCGACGCTACACGTGTATAACGAGCCGATGCCACCACTTCGCGGCAGGGCACTGACCCTGGGGACCGTCCGCAGCCACCTTCTCTGCAGCGGCTCATCTAGGTTGGCCACCGCAGCTATACCTTGACGTGCATCACGGCATCGCACTGTGCCCACGGTCATGCGCCAGCCGCCAGTTTCCGTGTCACGGAACGAACTCTCGACTCGAGTCACGCAAGCTGCACCGGCATTGTGCTGTTTGAAGCATTATAGGCAACACACGCCCTCCACCTACGACGAGATTACTAAACACTACTATCTCAGCCGTAGAACCTACTTTGTGCCGCATCCGCGCCTCAATAGAGCTCAAGCATTAACGCTTCATCTACTACAAACGAATACCTATCCGAATCCGTCGCTCTTTCATAAAATCTATCCGGATACTTACACCAACGCTACCTGCCACGATTGTGAAGATATAGCCACGTTAGACCATATTCTCTGGCGGTGTGCCCGGTCACGCTCTATCATCGCTAACAGCTCGGCTAGATGGGAAGCGGTTCTCCGCAGCCCTCTTCTGGCTGACCAACTCTGGGCTGTCCAGCAGGCCCACGATGTGGCCGAGAGGCTCGGCCTTCCGGTTCTCACGTGGAAGCGGCCCGCTTCGTGAAGACTCACGATCTGCAGGACTTCCTTAATGTTTCACCATACCATACCAACGCGCCGGACAACAGCTGAGAGGGGAGACGGCCGCGGACTGCCGTGTGACGTGCGTGTGTGCGTGTGGCTGCCGCCTCTCCGAGACCAGGAATAGTTCATTTACACCTGCCGTCGCATGTTGGTTTCGTTAACACGTTCTGCCGTTCGTTTTAGGGTTATTAAATTATTGTTCACATTGCGCGCCACCTTTGCCAGCTCGTGGGGGGAGGGGGAAGGGGGCTTTTCCTGGACCCCTTTCGACAAAGCAAGCCGCTTCAACCTCTACCAGAGTCATTTGGTTACCATGAGCAGAAGGACCAGTTATCTGGTAGACGTTCGCTGTTCTTGCGCGATGTGCAGTCGGTAGCTAAAGTCTGAAGACCCCGGCATCATCAAAATTTTTATTTCTTTGAGTGCGGCGGTGTTCGACATGGGACCCTCTCCCCGAGTTACATTCGTTGAGCCGGCGCGTGAATTATGCACGCTCAATTTTAACGTGCGTACTCAGGACTGTGAAGACAACTTTCTGCGGTCTCCAGATTTTTGCTTCCCGCTGTACAATACGAGCAGGCGGGACTAAAGGAATGATAAAGGAATGAAGGGAAAAAGAGGGCGAGAGCGAACACTGTGGGCGCGAAATATTTTACTGGACTACAAACGGGGTCAGTCATTACAAAACAGGAAGGAATAATTTCTACACATAAGAGCTTCTTCTCAATTTATCGACGTTGTGACAGTCTGTGCATTTTGCTTTCGCAGCCAGTACAACAAGCTGGACGAATGCGTGCGCAAGGCGGTCGAGTTTGCCTGCCCGCCGGAGACGCTCCAGTTCTCGGAGAAGGTGCTGACGCGCTACGCCGGCGAGCTCCTTGGCGCCGTGTGCACCGGATACCGGTCGGGCGAGAAGTGCAAGGGCATCCAGTACGACGACAAGCCCGGCGACCCCAGCCTGCGCTCTGTGCTCACGCCCCTCATCCAAGTGGGCGCCGCCCTGCAAGGCTGATCTGCGAGCGTCGCACCTGTCCTTAGATCAATGCGCCAATAAATCGAACTCGTGACGTATCGACGCGAACGCAAATGTCGTGGGGGAGGATTTTTACTTCGACGGCAAACCGTACAGAAGCTCGCGAGACGTGTTCGCGTCGACCGCACCGCCGTTGCCGTCGGCGTCGGCGTCGCCGTGCTGTCATGCCATCGGGGTGAATGCGTGGCCTACGTGTGGATGATCGAAAGGTTTCCGGACGCGATCAGTGTGTTTGACTGCAAAAGCGGCGATGGCAAATGTACGTGTATGCCGTACACGCGGCGTTGGATCCGCGCTGTCGGAGCCGGGGCAGCGTTCTGGCTTCTCTTGCTGTCTGGCATGAGCGTTGTGCGCTGCCAGATTAGCGTTGCTGTCGATGGGTGGCGTGCGTGCCATGCCTAAATCTATGTACACCTTAAGTGGCTCGTTTCAATGGCTCGCACCCCGTCGAGGCAGAGGCTACAAGCGCTGAGCAAAGTGAAGAGAACAGCGCATGCATTCGTTGAAATCACCCATACAACACACAAAACAGCACAAGTTTCAATAAAGAGCAAGCTCAAAGTGACCGTCCGAACCATCAATAGAGCATTGTGTTTTAAGATTAGATGACTGCTTCTGCTGGAACCATCTGTATGAAGCAGACCGATAATGAAGCCAAGGAAAAGACAGAGGCATTCTCTCGTAGTTTTTTAAAACTTTAAAATGTAGAAATGATACATTAAAAGAAAACTTAAGTGTACGAAAAACAACTCGCCGCCGGTGGGACCACTACCTTCACATTGCACGTGTGATGCACTGTCAGTTGTGCTACGGCCGCGGCTGTTCTAACGTCAACATACTTGCGTATTTCTGTGTTTGTCACCCTGGGAGAATTGGCCAGCGCCACTCAGGTCATGACGGCGGATACAACTTTCGCGTAGTGTCAAGGTTGTTGGTTCGGCTCCTACCAGCGGCAAGTTGTTTCGCCAAATTTCATTTCTCTTTAATTTAACGTTCCTACGTATCCAATTTAAAAAGAAACTACTAATAACTTCCCCTGCGCTTTTCTTGGCTTCGTTATCTGTTGGTATCATAAGGTTCTGATTAACAAACATCCAGCCCCTTACTTTCTACTGAAATTGACTTAGTCCCATAATGCACATACATCTTCCATGCCCGACGTATCTGCGTATGCAGGTAGTAATAGCTAATGTAATTACTAATTAGTAGTTAGCGATACAAGCTTACTGCGAGGCTATTTGCGAAGGGAACGCCCAGCCCTGCGCGATGACAACGGCATCCGGGAAAATTCACTACACGCAAGTAGTACCGGCGCATGGCAATTCGTCACTATTTGACGCAAGGACAACAGTCAGAGCCTTTGCCATTGTTCTTGGCAACGCTTCGCGCCATACGCGTTGGCATGACTCAATAATGTTTGCTGCCTGGTTAGTTGGTGATGCATTCATGGTAGCAGCGTTACAGCATATCTACATGTAGGCAGGAAAAAAAGAAAACAAGGAAGTGCAGGACAGAGTGCTGACCACGGCTACAGCCTTTCTATATTCGTTGAGTCGTGCTCATGGTGAGCACTGTGTCCTCTCCCTCCTTCGTTTTCTTTTTCCCCAGCGTGTACATGTGCTGTCATACTGCTACAAAGAAGGCATGACAAAGATGCCACAATAGCAAAGGATAATCAACAGGCTGCAATGAGAAAATTATGCCACGACTGCAGAGCAGATCGTCGTAGAAACACTCAAGCGAGAGGATCCGCACAGAAAACAAGCTGAGGTTTGCCTCGCTCACCTGCTAGCAAAATCGTTGTCAAGAGTGTTTGCTGTGTCTGTCTTCATAGCGAAACTCAGAGCTATCATTACGATCTTAACACAACTCCAACTATCTCAACTCTATTCTCGGCGTGAAGACGATACTTCGTGGCCTGCGGCGACGCTTCTCAAAAGTTTAGACTAACAAGGGCCAAGTTTACTATACTCATCTGTAGAAGGTTTCCGTGGACTGTGTGAACGAGGTCATAGCGACGCGTAATCTAAGTGAACGTTTCCCTGCGCTGAAAACAGGTCTGGCAGCCTCGTTTGTTTTTCAAGCACGACACGTGCTGTTAACCGCACGGGCGCCTTGCGGGTGATGCCAAGCGTATAAAACTGCGTGTTTACGCCACTCGCATGACATATGTCAGGCCTGACGCCGAGCTTCAAATGATGCTTTCCGTGCCCGACACAGAAGTGGGAAGCGCACCAGGAAGGCTTGCACGCAACACGTGCAAGGGGGGCGCTAAGGTCAGCGGCGTGTTTTTTTTTTTTCATTTCCTCTAAGGCAGCACATGCACAACACACGGACGTACACGTGCGATTACTATTTTTAGTTTCATTCTTATTTCAAACTCTCCTTTTTTATGTGTCGAATTTGCGACCTTCGTGAAGCAGACTCCCTGATGGCCTTTCACTGCCAGTTCCTGGTGCAAGCATGGAGCAGGCCGTTCCGGAGGAAGTTTCAATTCGGGCCCGATTTCGATTTCCTCGTTCAGATACATTCGAAAGAAGGATGTGGTTTTATAAAAGAACTGGCGGACGGATTTGAATGAAATTTGATGCATTTCGGGAGAGAAAAGTAAGTCTTAACATTTATAGGCAGCAACATTTTGATTTAGGATCTCGAAGAATTTAAGAGAATTGTCAAAATTTGTTAAGCTTCAAAAACAGAAGCGAGATATTTACGAATCCGCGATGTTTACGCCCCTCCAAATACAAATTTCTCAGTTCTGTAAACTGTATCACTTAGCGCATCTCAAGCATACGATGGCGCGCTTACAGCTTGCGTAAATTAATTAAAAGTTGAGGATAATTTTACAAGAGTGCCCCTTACAAATTAGTGGTATAACTTAGAGCAGTCTATAATACATAAATTTTGTCCACCTTAGATCTATTATTAAGTGCAGTTTACAGAATTGTTATGTACCTTTTTATTTGCACCGTTACATAGGTGTAAACTTGACGCCTGAGCTCTTTTGAATTCCGCAATTCTCACTTCAAGCTTATTTTGTTATAGCGCAAGCTTGACAAGGACAAAAGAAGGCACATCTGACACACACAGCGCTACTTTTAACAACAGGTTTATTTCTCGTTCTCGTCGCTATATATACACCCTCGACCCGTCATACACCACTTGTAACATTTCTGGAAAAATAAACAAAAGATATAAGCTGGGAACCACACGTAGGCAGTTTCTTGATTCACATATTCAAAGACATGTACACGTTCAACGCGAACAAAGATAATTCAGCTCTTTTGATGATAATGAAATGGAAGTTTTACTGACGTATGCATCGCCGAATGTTGCTATGTGTCTGGCTTCTATTATCAAGCGCGTTATTTCATACCTGCTTCTACTCATGATCACTGTTTCTTTAAATCTTGGTTTGCACTTGCATCTCTGGCAATGGATGGCAAGAAAGCCGTCAGCGGCCACGTTGTCAACCTTGTTACTATGTTCTCGTAGCCTGTCATTTATGCATCTACCTGTTTGACCGATGTAGGATTGTCCACAGCTGAGAGGAATACGGTATACCGCGCCGGCGATGCAATCAACGAATTTGTTTTTATGTTCTTTTTCACATGCGCTACGTGGGATTCTTTCCGGCCTTGTGGTTTTACAGAGGCTGACCAATTTATTAGGTGCCGAAAACACAACGTTAATGCCGCTCCTTCCAGCAATCTTCTTTATTCTATGGGAGAATCCGTGCATGTAGGGGATGACGGCCACCTTTCCTTTGTTCATGTCAGTGCTCAACACGTGCACCTGCTCCGAACTGCTTTGCTGCGCCTTCTTAAGCAGTCCTTCTGCGACTGACACAAGCACGTGGCTCGGGTAACCAGCGCAGCTTAAACGCGAGGCTTGCCGTTCGAAGCTATCGTACATTAGGTGTTGGCATGATTTTTTCAGTGCTTCGCTGAAACACATCTTCGCGATTCCCCTCTTCACAGGCTTTGTATGCGCGGAATGAAATGGTAAAAGTGGGTTACTTGCCCTAGGTTCGTAACACCAGCAGGTTTCGTTATCAGTGAGCACAAACTTAATGTCAAGGAATCTAATCCTCCCGTCACATGGCATTTCAAAGGTCACTTCTAGTGGATTTAGACAGTCACGAATAGTGGTAAAAACAGAAGCACATTCATTAGTAAAACAAGCCGATGAACAGTCAATTAAAACCAAAAAGTCGTCAACATATCTAAAAAATTTTACAACCTTAGATTCGTGAAGGCGCTGCGACAGGTCTCTGTCAAGTTTGGCTAAAAAGAGATTACTTAGCACTGGTGCTAGGCAAGAACCTATACACACTCCTTGTTTCTGCAGATACAGGGTACCTTTGTTCTCGATAAACGTAGATGACAAATAAAACCTAAGTAATTCTAAAAAATTGTCAATGCATGTACCTGCTTCCGTGCTAAACCTAACGGCACCATATGTATCTATGTAACTGTCAATACAGGTTAATAATTCTGATTGTGGCAGAGAATAATAAAGGTCTTTAACATCGGCAGAGAAGGCCTTTAACCGTTGATTTTCGTGAGCTCTTACGTACGTACTTTTTTTCTAGCACGTACTTTTTTTCTCTGCGCAGAGTCAATCAAACACGCGCCCTGTCTGGATAAGGTGGGCTCGTCGTTAAACGCCTGTATGAAGAGCACCGTCGCTGACCTGGACGTTGCCTCACGGTTGCCCCAGGAACATCGGGTCGCCGGCGCTTGCTGCTCAGTGCGTTTTATTGGGACATTTGCATGCACGTAAATGGGCTCACCGTAAGATGCTTGAGGCCGTGCGCGATGTGTATCCCATATAGTCACACGGTCAGTGGTCCCCCTGCTGGCCCCAGCCAAAGGTACAGAAACTATGTCGAGTATATATTTATTTTTATTTTATATAGAAATACTGATTTCTTTATGCAATTCATAGCAGGAGTAAGTACTAAGCCCAGATAAAGGATACAATTGTGATTGAGGATGGTACGAAGCGGATGTACAATATTTGAACTCGTAACATGGTTAGGTAATATAGTAAGAAATGTATCAAATGGTAGGTTAGACAAATGCCCATCTATTGCATTCAATATTTCTAGAATTAAAGAAAAGAAATTTGTTACAGTCCAGGTAGGACCTAAAGAGCACAATACTTAGCGACTGCGTAAGCCTGGTTGGCCGGACAGAAGGGATGCAAAAGTAGATGGATGCTGAAATGGTCGACGCTCAGTGCACTATCTTGTCTGTTGTCAGTACACAATCAAGTTTTTACCTAATTACCTTACGGCACACACGCAATTTACGCGTTGTATCCGGTGAAATTACAAAGCACACCCACTTGGAAATAAATCAGTAGATGACACCATTTCCGAGATACGCGCCATTGAACTTGCGATAAAAATGCAGTGTAGTCCCATTTGTGTGCTTTCTGAAACAAAATGCCTTTTTATGAATTGAAGTGCAGAAGTAAATGAACGTCCAATGTATTTCATCGCAATATTCAAGAACGCCTCGAAACTGGTGTCATCGTGAGAATTCGTTCCAAACCGATTCGCCTTGCGATCACGCTGGCTACAATTGATAAATTGCAATATGCGGTGTAAGATAATTACTTTGAAGCATAATTATGAAATTTTCATGATTAGACAATTATGCACTTTGATTTGATGTAATAAGATTTGTCCACCTCTTTGAGTAAGCCAAGCTGACGGACTAGAATTGTGCCATCTGCCACAAGTTATATTTAAAATTTTTAGCAGTCTTCCCGGAAACACCCAGTATTTCTTCCACCACAGCCATTAGACGTGTAATTGTCTCAATGAACAACGTTGCTCAAACAGGCGGACGTAGTCTGTACTGCGTGTATTTAACGCGCATACCTACAGCCGAAAGACTACAGGCCGCGAAGAAAAAAGAAATTCGCAGCATATGTGGTCTCCACACTTTTCCTCCTGACTGGGCAATACAAATCGACGGGGCTAGAAGAAGCCTATTGTCCTACAGTAATGTTGCAGAAGTAATTGATACATGTTTGAATGCTCGTAATTCCACAAGTCCGAGGGGAGAGGAGCCAAAGTTCTGCTTATGTATACCAATATGGAGATCACAACGGTCATGGCAGTATGTAAATTGCTGTATGTAAATATGGAGACCACAACGCGTGCGAGTCAGCCTGTCTCGTAAGCTCGCAGCGAACACTACGTGTCACGAGCATTAACAGGCAACAAAAACGCAAAAAAATAAAATTAAATTTGAATAATGATGGCACGGTCCCTATAAAGATCTCTGAAGGCACTCACTCAGTGAACATCGCCAATTTGCTAGACATGACCATGGCGCATGTATTTTAGCAAGTTCTGTTCCATCTTTTTCTAAACCGACTGTTGTAAAAAGATCGAGGTAGGAAATTTCTCATCCTTTGAATTTCACTCTGTTCCGCAGTAAAAAAAAAAAGAAACTAATTGATAAAACAAGTAAAAAGTGCTAAAAGACGTAATAAGGAAGATAATGAATTAGAGATACGCACAAGTAACTTCCAGTAACAATGCGAACATCTTAAAATGCTTTTCGGTAGACACAAGGTTAGATCAGCGTTTGTAAGAATTCGCATTTTTGTACTCCGGGGAGCTGGGAACTAGTCAAGCTGACTTGTCAGCTTTATTTCCCGCACTCCCTCACTTCAAGAGTGAAATAATGATTATTATGATAAGATGAAAGCGACGCGTTTGTGCTCCGTTCTACCGACCAACTTTGGTTTGGGCTGTGTGGTTGAAATTGCCGGCCACGATAACAGTGCGTACGCGGACGCGCTCGACAGAAATGCTTCAGCTCGACGCGATGCAATTTTTTTTCTCGCATCGCAATTGCCGGGCCGGGTGCCTCGATTTCGCTTTCGCAGCGAGTACGGCAAGCTGGCCAAAGTGCGTGCGCAAGGCGGTGGAGCCCACCTGCCCGGCGGAGGCGCTCGCGTTCGCCGAGGACGTGCTGAAGCGGTACGACGGATTCCTGCTGGGCGACGTGTGCGCCGGATTCCTCCGGTCGGCCGACAAGTGCCGGGACGTCCCGTACGACGACAGACCCGGCGACGCCCGCCTGTGCTCCGTCCTCGCGCCGCTCGTCAGAGTTTTCGCCGCTGCGTACATAGTGGGCTGACAGCGCGCTACGCGCATGTGTGTCACGAATGAATGAATGAATAAAGCCTTTATTTTAAGGAAGGGGACGGCTCTAGGCCGCTGATGGGGATTAGGAGGGAAGGGAGTGTGAGTAGCCAGACTGTTGGCTGAAACACTTCTTCATCTCAGTCTGGGATCTTCCGCTTTATGCAGGCTCAGGTGCATGTCCAGTTCCGCCGCTCTCACATGGGCTGATCGACCCCTTCTATACACTACTCGAAACAGGCCACTTTGTCTGCCATATGTCGCAATGGCTTTCTGTGTTTCAGGGTTAGTTTGTATTGCAATTCCTAGTGTTCTAATGTCTCCGTGTAGTAGATGCTGAATGTTGGATCTCCCTTGTGAAAAAGCTGCACAGCTCCAAATGAGGTGTTGCAAGTCTGCTCTGCATGACTCCTGGCAGTGTGTACATCGGGTGTAAGTCTTCGCAATGGTAGCTTGTCTGGGTTGGTGCCATTTCTCAAGTATGTGTGGTGTGTATGCAGCGCTGGCCATAACCTTATTCAAGAAAACCTCTTCCGTGCGGGTAAGCCCACCTTTGTCGTCAAACACATGCATTGGTGTAGCTTCTAATAATCTCCGAATAAACGTGGAGAACTCGAACTCGTAAAATCGGCATTAGTACAGATGCCATGATTGGAAAATTTCGCTCCGTGCAAAGACTAGTTTCCATATATAGGGTGATCATTTTTCAGTTTTTATAGAATGTAAAAAAAAATGTAACCTGTTGCAGAATAAGAGCACAATTATAGTTTAGTAACGTCTGCTGTCGGATTAGTTGGTACACGGCTTTTACAAATGCTGTAAGCGCAAAAAAAAACACAAGACATGGACGGGCCGTTGTCCGTGTATATATGCGTTCGCGCATATGCATGCTTGAGTCCACATTTTTCTTGTGCTGTCCGTGTCTTAATTTTCTGCACTTAAGATAATTTCTGAAAGTCGCAATTCTAGTCTTTGAGCCGGATTTTTCAGAGAGGTGGACATCACTAGCAGGATAAATTGAAATCCACATTTAAACTGATTAACAAAAGAAACCACTAATTCTATTTGAATTAATTACCACACGGCACGCATTGCGAATTACGAATTGTAGCCGGTGAGTTTGCACGGTGTATCCACTCTGACGACGAGCAGGCGACGAATAAGCTGGCGTCATTCGGGAAATTCATTCCAAGTGGATATACCTTGCAAGTTCACCGGCTACAATTCGTAATTTGCAATGCGCGCCATGAAGCAATTAATTAAGAAGATAATTAGTGCATGTGGCGCACAATCGCCGTCATACGGCCATGCTCATGAGGGGCCTTGGCGAGCGAACGCCGTAGCAAAGTGTTGATGTTGTGGCTACCATCGTCGAGCCTATACGCCTGATGGCGCTTGTACATTCTGTTCTTCCCCCGAGGGGCTGTACGAGTTGCGTCCACAACAAAAGTATATAGGAAGGCACCACAGTATGTTGCACATGGCCGAAGCAACGGAAGTGTCAAAATGACGACTACGTGTGTTAAATGAGCGTGACTTCAGAACTGCGGTGCGTCGTTACCTTGCTTTTCTGCAAAACGCAGTACCCATCGACAGTCAGCGTAAGATAAGGTTTGCCGTTATTATTTTCTCGTTGCAGATTTCTTCACTTGTTGCATCTTGTTATGCTTGTATATGGTCGTGCTTGTCTGTTCGCATGCCTAGAGCTGCCGCTAACGTGTGAATGTGGTATAATTGGCTAGTTACAAAGTTTAGCATACCATAGAACCAAAAAAAAGAAAGAGGAAAGCACGTTGGAATTGGGAATCGAAATTACACCTGCAACGTGGTAGTCGGAGACGGTACCACTGCAGCAGTTTTCTTGTTTTATTCTCTTTCTTGCATGCCTGCCAACTCTCCCCAATTTTTCCTAAACGTTATGAATTTCAGGTCGTTTTATGAGTTTGCTAATGTTGCGTCAAGTTATGCGAGAAATAAATTATGTCCGCGAACAAGTTGCATTCATCGGTCACCGACTCTTCACACCAACATGAAGGCAGCCTCGTATAAAGTTGAAAATCCTAGAAGGTAACGCACTGCAAGAGGGTACTGGCTTCAGTCAAGTTTACACAGACACCTTTCTGAAGGACGTGAAATCGGCAGTACAAATGTGACTGAAAATGTCCGTGCACTCTAAAAACAATGCGTCACATGCCCAAATCATCTTCAATAAAGTGTGCATGTGCCCCTCAAAAGATGCGCGCTTATATCAAGGTAATAATAATAAAAAAAGTGGTGATTGACATTCTCCCCCTTCCCATTCGCCCCCACTGCCGTAAAAATTAGGATGAGAACTGCTCTGAGGCGGACACGACTTATTTAGAACTTTATCATACCAGTCATCCTACAGAGTACATTGATACACTCCGGAGGTTCATACTGTGCCCGGTATATCTCTATTACGTATGCGACACTCTTTATAAAGTTTTTGGGCGCAGGACATACGTCGACATCAGCATGCCTCACTTGCATCCGTGTCTTCCGTATACTGGGTATGCCAATGTAGGAGCATGATAAGGCCATATTGTACGGCTCTCGTGCTTTTTACTGATATAAATCTGATTCGATATGGGTATAAAGGCAACTCCTTGTGGGTGGTACACTGGAGGATGTCCCGGAGAAATAGGGGATATCAACAGTCTATCAAAACGTGTTCCATTGTTTCTGGTTCCATACAAAGTATAAGGATTCACTGTACCAAGCTGCCAATAAACCTTATTCTTCGAGCCAGGTTTTCTCAAGAAGAGTATTACTATACAATTCGAAAAAGAACGCTTTTGTTGTTGATTTAACTAACTTGAAGAGATTACCTAGCATGTGAGCATTTGACTAGCATTTAAATAGTATTTAAGATAGGTAAAACACTCTTCAGTACGTTCTGTCTCTGACCTACACTGTATATTGCGCGGTACATAGATATAGGAAGCATTCTGTCAATGAGGTCTTTGTAACTCATACATGCTATTTGTTAGAGCGGGTTAACATTCTATGGAAGCTACACATGGCAAAAGCTGATATATGTTATAGTAAAAATATGGTTTGTATGAGTAATAGCCGATAAAGAAAATGGTCACAGCTGCCTTTAAAGGGACCGGCAGATACCTAATATATCGACGGTACTAGTCAGGTTGGTCAGACATATCCTTCAAGTGAACAATTATTCCACTAAAATGCACTGATAAAAATACGGCCTCAGCATTACGGTTCATCACTCTTGTTTTCCATGAAATGTGTAGTTCAATTAGTAAAAACGTATAATTGGGCGCACCATCATCGGCAGGCACAATCAAATCTAGAACAGCATGCTGAATGAAATCAAAGTTTTTCTTCACGGACCTTTGCAGCCCATCCCAAGCCAGTATGTCATCTTTAAAGCTCATAAAACAATGCTCTATCGTCCCCAGTACGCCGCAAAGACGGCAATTTACAGAGGACAGAAAGATACCTTTTATTGCGATATCAATTACTTTGACACGCCAGGCGCATTGCCGCCGTCGCCATGAGGTTCCATGTAAAGTACACGGACGATAAAAAATGGCTGTGGCTTAGCTAAGGTTAAGCCCAGGATGCGAAGCATACTAGCCTTTATTTTAGTTGTTATGCGTTGGATATTGCAATCACTCAGTTCAGCCCTTGGGCGCGGTCGGGCAGCCACCATTTAACCACGTGACGTGACGTCAGGACAGCCGGAGGAAAAGCTGGGCTCCAACTCGCGCGGTCGCGCGCGGCCGCAGCCACCACCTGACTCCCACTCCTCCCGATAGAGGCGCTGCGCCGGCGCGTGACGTCACGGTCACGCGCCGGTGAGCGCGTGACCGTGACAGATGGTCACCTTCCGGCGAGCGCACGAGCTGAGACCCGGCTATGTAGCTACGCGGCCGCAAGCGAGCGCACGAGTTGAGCCTCCGCTTTTGCAGCTGTTATGACGTCATATGGTAGCTACGCGGCCGCGCGCGGCGCAGCAAGGAAGAGCGTGGTTGTGCGGCTAGTATGCTTCGCATAACAGTCGCCGCTCGTTATATGCTCTTTATGCGACTGAAAGCGTTCGAGGGTGAGCCGGCGATCGCAACTCAATCTCGCGCACCCAAGGTAGGGAAGCGGGGAGGAAGCGCGCCGTCTTCCGTCGCGCTCAAGGGGATGGTCGGGAGGTTGGTGCGTTCTACTGCGGGCTGCCGTGCGCGCCCGCCCGAAAGTCATCCGCCGAATCCGCCGCGCGCTGTGTTTTCGCGGCTTAGTTTGCGTGGATGCGAGGTGCAGCGCGAAGGTCAATTCGCTCACTGCCGCACTTCCTCAGGTGGTGGTGGTGGTGGTGATGTTGAAGCAGGCGGGGTTAGCCTGGCATACATAGCCGGCAATTGTTCCGCCTGATCCTCCTTCGAGTTGCGATCAGGGGTGTGTCACCAGCTGTCGATGAGCCCCGTGTCTCGCAGGAAGGCCATCAGCAGTCGTTGCGCTCTCTTCCTGAATGCCGCGGGCCCTCCGGGGAAAACAACGTCCTCAAAGGTCCTGTGCGTGAGACCGCTTTTTTGTAGCTTGTTCACCATCGCTTTTCTGTCTGTGTCAAACTGCGGGCATAGCCAAATGAAATGTTCGATGTCGACAATGTCACCACAGAAAGCACAGAGTGGGGAAGCGCGAAGCCCAGTCTTGAATAAACAAGCTGGGGTGTACGCGGAGTCGGTCTTGATGCGGTATAAAAGCGTCGCTTGTTCGCGTGTAAGTCGATGAGTCACACAGGGCTCGTGTGGATTCTTGTGCATCTCTCGAAAGTGAAGGCGGATTGCACCCTTATAGTTTTGAAAAGGTTTTGGAGCTTTCACTTTTGGGACACATGTCAGCGCTAGGCGTGCAAGGGCGTCAGCTTCCTCGTTTCCATCAATTCCTACGTGTGATGGAATCCACTGAAACCTTATGCTAAATCCTTTGCTCGTTTGCACTTCCTCACTCCAGTGTTTTGACAGCGAGTTTCCGCGGTCATCGAGTGAGATGAGTTCATGCTTGCTTGTGCGCGCTTGACACCATGCTTGTCAATTTAGTTGATGTGCCTATGCTTGAAAGTTTATACGGCCGATAAAGATACTCTCTTTCGTCCTATAGCTGTCCACTAATTTGCTATCGCAATCGATGCCTCGGGTTTCGGGTGAAACTGTGACTTTTTTTGATGTAGCCAAGTTTCAACAGATAATGTCTTTGTGTGCAATTTATTGAAAAACGCTTTCATGCATGGGCAAAGAGGCAAATCGCACACTCGCTAAAGTATGTCATCGCCTGGTAGACCGGAGGATACAGAGCGCTAAAGGGGCGGCGTAAAGAGAATGGATATTAAATTAATGTACAGGCGTGTCATCGATACTCATGTACGGATATTCATGGGGAAAGCGAACCAAATGAAAATGCACTGGAAAATAAACATCGTAAAATAACACCCTGCAAAGAGAAGAGGTTCAAAATATCGAGATGACATGTCTGAACTGTGTGAAGCATTGTCTAGATTTACTCACAGGAATAATTGGAATATTGGTTGTTAACTCTCACGGAAAAAAGAACTGGCGTGCTACCTGTTGCAAAAAAAAAGAAAAAAGAAAGCTGCACTAAGCCAAGCCCGCCAGCACATATAGGCCTAAAGAAATTGTCTCGCCTCAAAGGTTGAAGTTTAAAAGACCACACAGAAGGGACAAATGTTCTATGAAAACTTTGAATATAAGTCCAGGCACAAGGCAGAATCTGCAGTACATAGTGTATCATTGTAGTGAGGAACAGATTACACGTCATTGCTGTTTCAAATGGAGAAATGCAATGGGGTACAAAATTATCAGCAAAACGCCGAGGTGCTGGTAATTCTTCTCGCCAGTATTCTGCACTGAGCTTATATGTGTCTTAGTTAACGCCTTTGTATCTCAGTGGCACGTATATCCTTTCAATACCAGCAAAATTACTTTGCCTATAACGCCACAAAATAAACCAATGACCTAGGCTATTAGGTCGATTCATATGGGCCGCATAAGGTCATTCAGAATAGTTCAGTTAATGAGAGCACTTTCTGAATGCTAGGTCTGTCAGCGCAGAAAAAGGCAAGATCATCTGCGTAAGCCAATGCCACAACTTAGTCGCACAAGGCGCTAAAACACCAACTGTTTCTACACAGATACATACTAATACACAACGGCTCCAGATAAAGGGAAAATAGAAGTGGAACATCTGTAAAACAACGATGTCTCTTCTGCACAAAAGTATAATTCAATATGGCGGATTCTTTAAAAAAAGTTTTGAAACTTTGTACGGCACGTTCAACTGCAGCATGCCTTCGCGACGGCTTTTTTTTTTCTCGATCTCAGCTTGTTAGCACATTTTTTCTGCTACAATTTCGGCAAATTGTGCGCAAACCCCGGCTCTCTGACAAATGCTGAACCTGCGGTTCCCGCTAAAAGCACCTTTGTTGTCAAAACTGCGTGTGATTGGTGTGTTGACCAAAAAGGCTGGTGTTCACACTGACGTTCAGCGCTCGCGTCTTGTATACAGCGTGCTGTCGCAGCAGTTTACTACCCTACACAAATCCGCAGTGCAGGACGAGCGTAATGCAGTGTCTGCACCATTAATGGTTCTGCCGTCAAACAGGACATCGCTGCTCCTATTTTCATGGGAGAACCCCTCCGCGTCCCATGTCGTCTGCCAACTCCAGAGCTACAGCAGACGATCCGCATTCACAGGCGGAAGTGGGCCACTAGTTTGAAGGAACGTCTACATTTATTGCATTTGTACACAAGGGTACACAAGTAATTATGCGTGCGTATACTATCAGAAATAATCTTACTGTAGCCACATGTTTCAAGCATTGCCGCTGACATTGCCGCGCGCCCGAGTGACACCACTCGCCCAAACTACGTCTGGGATGGCTAAAAACGAAGCGATGCACAGGTAGCGATGCACATTTTAAAAACCTTATAGCAAATTACACGCTTTACGCGCAGAGCTCAAATGTGTTTCTGAATGATCAGAAGGACCTACCCTACCGACTCACTACGTTTGTGCGCAATCGTCAAAATCGTTTCGGGGTCCCTTTAACTTTGCTCGAGATCTCTACAGTATGCGCTGCAGTAGAGAGGTCGTTTCCGATTTACGATGGGCACGTGACTACTGCAGCGGCCTTCCATTGTCGCAGTGTTAAAAGAGAAAGTTTCGGAAACGATTGCAAAATTATTGAACCACGTAACTTGCGACGCTCGTATAGATGAACTCCCAGAGAAGTGGATAAGCTGCCGCTTGTCGAGGGCTACATAATCCGCTAGAAAATGACTGTTACTTCTTCCATCAGTCGTTAGTACAGGTTTATGCGTCTCGCTATTCATTATCGCTCTATCGATTGGCGCGCCGAATACGTTCGCGAAGCTGCAAAGCACGCACGTGATTGTCACAGATTAACTTAACCCTGCACACATGCAGGAAATGGCTTCGAAACGTGCTCAGTCTCGCTGCCGCAGACAATCGCAATAACGAAAGCGCTAACTTGTGAACGAACTAGTAGTTACAGCTTAAAGCCGATGCACAAGGTGAACTGCGGGCAGGAAACTAAGCAGACGAGACGAATTTCTGAGTGGTATCGCGACGTCCTTAAGCGATCCACCGCCGTGGTTTCGGAAAGAATACATTACGGGAACGCCTGTTTTCAAGTTCATCGTTCATCAGCGGCTAACGTTCGTGTCGATGATTAACTATCTGTATCAGGTACACGTGGACGAAGACAAGAAGGAAACAAGTGCGAAGACCTTGCAGGTGGGCCGTGATATGACCTTTATGGCGAAAGTAAGTCAAAGGCCTCGGCAGATGCGATAAACAGATAGGGCTACGGCTCGTCGGAGGTCACCGGAAGCTGCAAAAGAACATGGTGTAACGGAGTCTAGGCCGTGTCGGCAAGCGTAACCCTCAACGACAACTCTCGATATTTAGAAAGCACTGCAGTATGGAATTAAGCCAGAGAAAGGTTGCGTTGCCTCAGTTTCGTAACATCCATTACACTTTTTCCTGTAGGCACTATAATAGAGAACAGCGTGTTTAGGCAAACTTATCTGTCGTAGTAAAGCCGATGAGTTCACCAGTCTATCATAGTCACGTTACAGTCATTTAAGGAGCCAAGATGAGAGAACCTGACAATAAAGGCCAATGTTAGTGGACAATTTCTTGTACGTGAGCCGTGACGTGAGTTTCAGAAAGACAAAGAGAGAGAGAGAGAAAGAGAGAGAGAGAGAGACAAAGGAGAGACAGGGAAGTTAACAAGATAGATAGATAGAATAAACTTTAATGTCCAACGGAAAAAGGTGATCTGCCCACCCCCGACGCACAGGTCAGGGGGCGAGTGCCGCCGCCTCAGATGCAGGCTGGGAGGTCTTGGGTCCCAGCAGCCTCTTCGGCCAGTTGGACGAGCCGGAGCTGGAGCTCAGGGTCCGAGCTGCGCAGCAGGGTCTCCCAGGTGTCTCTACTATCTATTTTGTGCGTTCCCCCGGGAGAGTACGGACATTCCCATATTATGTGGTCGAGGGTCCCTCTCGCCCCACAAAGATTACACTTATCGCTCCTGGCCTCGGGGAACATGTGGTTCGCCATAACCGGGTGCGGATATGTATAAGTTTGTAGTCGTCTCCACGCGACTGCTTGTCTGTTGTTTAATTTTGGGTCTGGCGGGGATACCAGTCTACGAGCCAATCTATAATGCTGCGTGATCTCCCCATATTTTAGCATGCGCTCTCCGCTCCCTCGGTCATCGAGGGGCCCCGTAGCGGCTCGGCGGTAGAGATCTCGAGCCAGCTCGTGGGCCGCCTCGTTGCCGGGGACGGCTTCATGCGCCGGAGTCCAAATTATTTGAATTTTTCTATCTAGCTTTCTCTGGCCTAGGATTCTGGCCGCTAAGGGTGAGATCCTTCCCTTGCTAAAATTTTGTATGGCAGTTTTGCTGTCACTGATCACAAATTTCGCGTCCGTTCCAGCGCAAGCTAATGCGATCGCAATTTCCTCGGCAACTTCTATGTTGCGCCCGCGCAGAGTGACAGCAGTCACGGGAATACCCCGGCCGCTGACGGCCGTTGCCACCGTAAAACTGCCGCTACCTCCCGCCGCGTCTACATAGGCCACCTCATGCTCCGAGATATTACCGAATCTAATTTTTAATGCTTCGGCTCGTTTATGCCTCCTGTCTTTGTTATGTTCCGGGTGCATGTTTTTTGGCAGAGGGGGGATAATCAGATTTTTTCTAATTTCCCTATCTACTTCCACCTTTTGGGTGGGGCCTCTGTCCGGGTTTATTCCAACTTTGGCCAATATGGCTCTTCCTCTCTTCGTGGTGCTAAGTCTCTCAATTTGAGAGTTTCGCACCGCTTCCGCCAGTTCTGCCCATGTGTTGTGCACTCCTAGAGCCATCAGTCTCTCTGTTGATGTACACATGGGCAGTCCCAGCGTTCGTTTTACGCATTTTCTCATTAGAGAATCAATCTTTTCTCTTTCCACCACTTTCAAATCGAGATATGGCGTTGCATAGCTCACCCGGCTGAATATGTACGCCTGTATTAGCTTAAATAAATTTTTTTCCTTTAGCCCTCGACCTTTGCTGGCCACCCGCCTAATTAGGCTCAGGGTCTGTAATGCGTGATTCTGCAGCCTCTTGAGGGTCTCGCCATTGTAGCCGTGTGACTGGAGAATCAGGCCCAAGATTCTAATTTGCTCTACTATTGGTACCTCTTTACCCGCCACCTTAATTTTGATCTCCGACGGTGCCTTGCACCTTAAGTGTTTCGGATTGTATATAAACAATTCTGATTTCTGCGGCGAGCATGCTAGGCCTCTCTCGGCCGCGTAATCGACTATGATGTCGGTGGCGGCCTGGAGCAGGCTTTCGACGGCTGAATCACTTCCCCGGTTGACCCAGAGGGTGATATTATCCGCATATATACTAAATTTTAATCCCTCGAGCTTTGCCAATTGCTCGGGGAGTTCTCGCATAGCCACGTTGAAGAGTAGGGGAGACAGCACTGATCCTTGGGGCGTACCCTTACTCCCTAGCTCAATTGTGGGGGATTCCAGCGTTTGGAACCTCATGCAAGCAGTTCTTCCCGTCAGGAAGTCCCTCATGTATCGATATGTCCTGGTACCTACATTAATCTTGTTCAGCCCTTCCAGGACCGCCTCATGCTTTACGTTGTCAAAAGCCTTCGTGAGGTCCAGTCCCAGAATTGCTTTTGCATCTTTAGACCTTGAGTCTATTATATCATGTTTGATTTGGAGCATGACGTCCTGCGTACACAATTGAGGTCGGAACCCGACCATCTCATGTGGCCACAGATCGCCCTGCTCCATGAAGCCCATCAGTCTGGTCTGGACGACGTGCTCCATCAATTTCCCCACGCATGAAGTTAAGGAAATTGGCCGTAAGTTTTCCAATTGCGGAGGCTTCCCGGGTTTTGGTATTAAAGTAATGCTTGCCGTCTTCCACTATTGTGGGAGCTCGCCTTTTTCCCAACATTCCTGCATGTACTTCGTTAGATAGCTAATGGAATCATCGTCTAAGTTTCTGAGAATTTTGTTCGTTACCCCGTCAGGGCCTGGAGCCGACTTCGTTCTGAGTCTTACAATCTCTGCTCGCACTTCCGCTTCTGTGATGGGGGCGTCCAACGCCTCGTTAGGCGCTCCACCATAGTCGGGTAGTGGAGTTCGCGATGTTTCCCCCACGAACGTCTCAATTAATTTCTTCATGAAATAATCATCGTTCCCTACGAACGCGTGCCTAGCTTTTGCCAATCTTATACCGGATTGAGTTTTCGAGCTTGCAGGGTCCAACAAATGCCGGAGGATGTTCCACGTCTTGGAGAGGTGCATGCTCCCCTCCATTTCGTCACACTTGTTGGCCCAATTTTGTTCGCATAATGTAAAAGTATAATCTTCGATTTCCTTATTGTGCCTAGCAATCCTTCTTCTGAGGTTGCGGTTCCATTTCTGATTTTTGAGACGACGTTCCATGCTTTGCTTAGCTTCCCACATATGCAGAAGACGGCTGTCCGCTATCTCCGGGGCGTTATCCCCTTCGAGCGTTTTTGTCGTCCTTCTAACGTCCGATTTGAGCGCCGTCGTCCATTCCTCGATGTTTCTGATGGGCCCCAGTTCCTGCGCTCTCCTGATATCTCTAAAGTTATCCCATTCAACGACGGCCGGCGCGCGAGCCCTGCGCGTTTGAAGGCCCACTTTCAGTATGCAAACAATTATGTAGTGGTCGCTGCCAAAATTTTGATCCGAATTATGCCATTCTAGATCTTTAATGTTTTTCGAGAATGTTAGATCTGGAGATGTATCCTTACTAACGCTATTGCCCACCCTCGTTGGACTCTCAGGGTCCGTGTGCAGAGTGAGCCCTATGTCATGCGTATCTTCCCACAGCTGTCTGCCTTTCGGGCTTTGGTGCGGGTACCCCCATTCCTGGTGATGTGCATTAAAGTCCCCCACTATCAACAGTGGCTGGTTGCTTGAAAGTTTGAGGGCCTTGCGAAGCAGAGCCCTGAACCTCACCTTCCTTTGCCTGGGTGAGCTGTATAAATTTAGAAGGAATAAACTAGGGTCCTTCTGTTTTCCGGTTAGAATTTCGACAAACACGTTCTCGATTTCTCTCGACTCTAAATCGTGTTCAATGGCCGCGATATTTCTTTTCACGAGTGTTGTGACCGAGGATTTCTCCCCCCTGCCACTATGAAATGCCTGATAACCTGACAGTTTTGCGGGTCCTCCAGTTTCCTGGAGGGCAATTGCCAAAGGAGTCTCATCTAATAGCGAAGGTACTGTTGCAGAATCGACCGCTTGCGCCGGAAGCCGCGACAGTTCCACTGCCAGATTTAATTTTCATTTGCGCGCCTGGCCATTTTGCAGTTGCGTGACGATCTGTTCCATATTCTGTTGCCACCCGTTCATGGCGACCATCTCATTCCTTAGCCTTTGGCATTCCTCGGCCTGTTTCTGAACTGCCCCGAGGACAGTTTGAATTTGGATGTTGATATGGTTCATAAATTCATTCATCTTGGCCTCTAATCTTACCAAATTTTCGACCCTTTTTTCTATAGCCTGAATAGGGTCGGCGTCTTGAATTTTGCGTTTCGTTGGTGGCGGGAGGGACGCCTCTGTGACCATCTTATCCTCTCCTTGCGGCTGTTGACGTGCCGCTGGGGGGGGTCATCTGTCTAATGGGTTGTTGCGGAGGAGGGGTTGCCTGCCTCTGTGGTTTCTTTAAGTTTTGGATTTCGGACCGTTGCGAATCGACTATCCCCGTTAATTTTTCGACCATTTTCTTTAATTTCTCAATTTCCTCGTCCCGTTTATCCCTCTGATTATTTTCCTGGGAGACCTTGCCCGCGAAATTCACACCCTTACGCTCCTTGCTCCTACCTCGTCTCCATGGGTTGGCAGGGTCCCTTGAGCTCGAGCGCCCCCTGGACTGGCTCCTGGCATGGGAACCGGAGCGTCCTTTGGGCGGCGGCGATGGTCTGCTCTGATTTGCTTCCAGTTTTGGGAAAGAGTCCTCGCGGAACTTGAAGTCTTTTCCCTCTTTGGGTTCGCGTTGTCGACTCTGATGTCCCCCACCAGTCGTCGTTGCTTGTCCCATCTTCTCCCACTGTCGCTTCTTAACTTCGTAGGGAGTGCGGAAGAGTTCTCGGCACTTGGGATCTCCTAGGGCGTGGCCTTTGCCGCACAGCTGGCATTTCAGCTCACACCTGTGGTCACTTGACGGGTTCTCGAGGCCGCAGCCCCGGCACTTGACGTTCGTCGGGTCTGGGCACACATCAGCGCGATGTCCGAGTCGGCCACAGGCGACACACACTTCGTATTTTTTGCGGTACAGCTGGCATCTGTGCGGTGCCCCGTTGAGGTAAATCCACCTTGGCACTTCTTTCTCCTTGAAGAGGATAAAGATCGACTGTGAATCTTTTCCCAGCCTGCGGACGCCTCGAATCTCGGGGTTATCCTTGCGGTCTAGGCGGTACAGAATTTCTTCGATGGAGTATCCGAGTGGAACCCCGTGGATGACTCCCTTTCCGCAGTGCTCGGGGGTGGCCACGTAGGCGAACGTCTCCACTTGTTCTCCGTCGAACATGAGGTGTTTCACGCTCGCGTACTTCAGCTTCCTCTCCGCACTCGTAGTGATGACGAGAACGGAGTGCTGCTTCATATTTGGAGTTATTATATCTTCCTTCCCTTCGCGTGGGTTAATCCCCGCCGACATTTTGATGACGTCAGTCAGATATGCTGTTCCATATTTTGTAAGCTTAACTAAGCCGCCACGTGGTCGGAGAACAATTTTCTCGGCGCCGTCTGGAATGCGCGTATGCTGACGCTCGATCGACTTGGCCGCCATTTTCCTGCCTGTTTGCCTCTGCCGGGCTCGCTGTTTCGCACTTTTCTGCCCGCTCTTCTCTAGCGGCACGTACCTTCCTCCTTCGCTAGCGTACCATTGTCCTGGAACCGAAGATTCCTCGGGTGTAGTCGCTCCTTCCATAGTAGCCATGATTCACAACTTCCGCGCGACCACGAGCGGCAAACGATCCTCCGGTGGGGACGCCGCGGGCCCGATCGGCCGCGGTAGCCTCAGCGCCTCAGCTACGTGCTGCGTTGAACACACAAAGTCCAAAAATGGAGGAAATAAGGTCCCACTTGCGGAGAAAGCGGTATCCTCGTGGTCCTCTCGAGTTCCGTCGTCGATTGAGCACAAAGCCTAGGAAAACAAGATCGAAAGACTGCCGAAAAAGGCCAAAATTCGCACAGCCCATCGGAAGCGCGTTCTACCAAGAAGGCCGGGAAGTTAACAAGAGATTATCTCTGGTTGGCTACCCTGTACTGGAGGAGGGGCAAAGGGATGGGATAGGTGAGAGAGAAAAAATGATTAAGAAAATGAAAAAAAGAACACGCAAACGCACACGCACACGCGCGCACGCACACAGACCCGATACACATGAACTGCTTCTGTGGGCACTGTCACGCAGTCTGTGAAGCGTTCCTAGTGTTATGCAGTGTCACTGTACAATCCTACGTAACACAGTGTACAGTCATAATCCGTCAAAAAGTCCCGTGTCTTTCTAATACCGCAGCATCGCCTTCATAACGGATCCCGCTGACGTTCGCGTATGCCACTTTACAAGGATGTTGTTCTCTGTCATTGGGCGCTTGTCCAGTTTTTCTAGGGCGGCTGAGAGGACTGCTCCTTGCGGGTTGAAACGAGAGCATTGACAAAGAAGGTGCGCGATTGTTTCATTGCACCCGCAGAAGTCACAAAGTGGGCTGTTGGCCATTCCGATAAGAAAGGAGTACGCATTTGAAAATGCTACTCTAAGCCATAGACGGGCTAGAAAGGTCCAGTTACGTCGTGGAAGGTCGGGCGGAATACGGAGCTGTAAACTAGGGTCCAGGGTACGAAGGCGTGCACTTGTGAGCTCGGATGAATTCCATTGAGCTAATGTCAAGTTACGCGCAAGTGCTGAAAGTATTTTCGCTGCGTCCTCTCTCGATAGTGGGATGGCAATGCAGCTGTCACCATCATCGGCAAATCGGGCATCTACATCTGCTCGATCATTGCCATATTTGCCACAATGACTAGGTAACTACTGATATATTATATCGTGTCCTTCGTCAACTATGCGATGGTGGACTTCTCTGATTTCTGTGACGAGCTGTTCATGTGATCCATGGCGCAGTGGTGAGAGTACACTTTGTAAGGTTGCCTTGGTGTCACAGAAGATTCATCATGCAATGGGGTGGTCCCTCCGGAATGAAATGAAGAGCCGCACGCAGGGCTAGCAGTTCAGCAGCTTTCGTTGGTGATACATATGACGTTTTTAACTGTATTTTGACGGATATTATTGGTATCACCACAGCGGCAGCTGAACTTCCAGGTGTGACTGATCCATCGGTGTGAACGTGTACGCAGCCACTGTGCACCTCATGTAAAAGTCCTAATGTGGTCAGCTTCTGGGCAAACGATGGCATGTTAGCTTTCTTCGTGATTCCTGGGGTGGTGATGCGTATTTCAGGTCTGTGCAAGCACCATAAAGGGTGAGGATGGTCTTTCTGCAGGCATGCAGTTCGATGGCAACGAGGTAGGATTGGCAAAAATTATGCGACTGAATGTTGTGTGTGGCCTTTCTGCGGGTAAAGCGGCACGATGGTGAGAAGGTAGTCAGGCAACGTGCCGAATATGCACCCTGAGGGCATCGGTTGCCAAGTACGTTGATATTGGGTGATCTCGAGCTGTGACAGTCGTTGCTGCTATAGACGCACACTTCGGAAGACCGAGACACGTCCTTAGGGCTTGAGCTTGTAGTCCTTGGAGTACATGCAGGTTTGTTGTGCAGGTGTTATCAAGCAAAGGGAGGCTGTATCTTGCGAAACCGATGAACACGGCGCTATAAAGCTGCATCATTGACCGCACCGATTTGCCCCATGACTTTCCACCGAGAAATTTGAGGAGATGTATTAGTGTCACTAACCGCTTTTTTAGGTATGAAACGTGCGGGGTCCATGATAGGCCGCTGTCAATAATTACCCCTAAAAAGCAGTGTTTCCGTGCGTTTACAATTGCTCGCCCATTCACAGTTACACAGTAACGCTTCATTGCCTTCCGAGTAAATGCAACAAGGCAGCATTTCTCTGAAGACAGCTCTATGTTCTGTTTTCGCAAGCACAGTGATGTTAACGTAGCTGCCTTTTGTAGCCTTGCTCGTACCTGTAGTCGTGTTACAGCAGGCGCCCAAATGCAGATGTCGTCGGCATAGATTGATACTTGAACTGTGTTGTGCTCGTTGGCCAACGAGCACTAGGTTGAATAGCGTCGGGCTCAGCACTCCACCTTGCGGTACTCCACAGAATGTTTGTTGTTGAGTTGTGGCGCCATCCTAGGTCATCACGAAGAAATGCCTGTCAGTCAAATAACTGCACGGCCACTGAAATGTGCGGCCATCGATTCCGGCTTCAATAAGAGCTTCAATGTTTGAATGCTTCGTGGTGCGTCTGTGCTATAGCTTCCAGCGTTTGGATGGATTCGATGTTCAGAAACGCTCTAGCACTTATGGTTATAGGCACACTGTGAGAAACTCCGGGTGGTGAAATTGCTGCCGAGTCATTCGACATGGAGCGTTGTTTTGAAAAGCGAAACACAATGAGGGAACAAACTGGTAGCACAAAATCTAACGTACAGTTCCTTTGTTTCGGGAGTGCCAGTGAGAATTGTTACAAGAAAATCTTACAAATCTGCTCTGGAGCTCGCGCAGCCAGTCCCCGCATTTATTTTATTAGGACATCGTCAGCATGCCACAGAATCGCACAAGAAAAGAGATGTCGCGAACTTTGACGAAGCGTTATCTTGACTAACTCGAAACCACATCTGAGCTGGCTCGGGGAACAATTAATGAACACCAACGACTACGCCGCTGAAGAAGCATTACCGTTTTCTTGAGCACTCGTGCGCAGCGAGGAAGATGTGTTTCTACATCTGAATAGAAAAAAAAAGGAGCAGCAGACTCCGTCCCCAAAATTGGCGAAATTTCGCAATCAATTTGCAGTAACAAGCAATTTGAGTGAATCTTAGAAGCTAAAGATTTACACTGAGAGAGACAGAGACACGAAAAGGGAAAGGTAGGGAGGTTAACAAAGGACGCGCCCAGTTGGCTTCCCTACACTTGGAAGCGAGGAAAGGGAAAGGATAGATAAGAAGGAGCGAGAAGAGAAAAAATGAAGTTCACGAAGCGCAAAGGAATGTTGGACGCTACACGACACAATCGGGAAGTTACACGCGCTATCTGAGGTATAGCGTACGCGTGCCGACAAAGAGGAGGGCAATGCATTCTGGCAAGGCACGCATTTTTTATACCGCGAAGCATTTGCAACTCTTCGGACGAAATTTCTATGCCTATCGCCGTCGTATGACGGCGTATCCAGAATTTCTTAAGCGATGAAGGCGGGCGCGTCGCGAAGGACATGAACGCGCTTTTACCGAAATTTGTCGCGTGTGCGGAATGCTTAGCGCCCTCCCGATTGCGCCGAAGACCTCCGCCCAAGGATGGCGTTGACTGTTTAGACGGCGTCCCCATGTCGCACGCCCCCTCAAGTGCTGCTCAAGGTCCACGCCTGTAGCGCCGGGCAACGTTTTTTCGCGCGCAACGCGCCTTTCTCGCGGGTCGCGGAGGCCAAGTTAACGATATTCGCCATGTTTATTTATAAACGCCATCCACTGGGCCGCGTATCAAAGGCGCCCGCAGCGCACGTGGATCTGAAATTGCGCGGTTGTCGACGGCCGACGAGGAAGTGTACTCGAAGCGGTAATTCGCACGACTGTAATTAAATATCCTGGAAGCCCCGAGAGAGTAGTAGGCTGAGTCGGTTGTCATCAGCGTCGTGGTGGCTGTCCTCAAGGAATTTCTGCCAGCGTCGACGACAGAGGAGAAGACATTCGGAAGACATAAAAAAAGGAATTCACGCGAAATTCATGATACGGTCCTATGTCCACGTGCCGTAGCGCTCGTAGACGTGTGACGTCATGACCTTTTCATGGCCAGCGAAAGAGAAGGAACATGTGAGGCCCTGGGCAAACATAAAGTCGTGACTCACGACGCTTGCCGTAAACAGTTTGGCAGCTCCTGAATGAAAGGTGACTATGACTATACATGTCCCGCATTTATTTTCTCGTTTTTGGAGGGGAGGGGGCCGATGGCGTCATAGTACTACTCAGCCGCTGGGCCATATCGCAAGCGCGAGCAAAAGCTAAAGCGTTGCTACTAAAACAAGGACGCACAGAAATACCCATACCACAGAACAAGCGCTGTTGCTTGCGAAGATGTGCTGTTCGAGCTTAGTTCAAAGGACGAACCGACTAGCCCTCACCAAGATGTTACCAATGCCAGAAATCAAAGCCCCGACATTCCTTGATCATTGACTAGCGTGGTTATAGCCTATTAGAAGCCTTTACATCTGGTTCAGCGTAGCGTAGTGCCAGGTATGTAGGCAGAAAGCACCAACTGTGAGTTCCACAAAGCAGAATTTATGTTTGAGCACATGAGCAAAATACAGCGCGCCTGTACAACTCGTAATCGGACAAATTGACCACTAATCAGGTCTTATAGCACAAGGGCTGCGGAGGGCCAAAGAGGGTGGACAAATTAATAAATTTGTTCGGCAGAAATGCTTCTCAAGGAAAGCAAGATTTATTTTGTCTTGTTACGCAGAAGAAAAGTAGTCGCAGACAGCGGTCATTTGCAAGAGCTATACGACACAAAAAACATAAGAAAAAAAAATAGTAAAGTAATCTCGTTTTTGAACTGAAAGGGCAGTCGACGAGACCTTGCGCCAGTTATCAAAATGAGAAAGATTGCGCAAACCATTCGCATTTCCCAAGGGGAAAATAAACAGTTAAAGAGAGACCGGCGTTTTAACAACTAAGCAACTTTCTTTGTGGATACGTACATTACATAACGCGCGCACGAAAAGAGAAAATGAGTACGCGTATACTGCAGTACACAACCACCAGGACAAAAAAAAATTAGCCAAAAAAAGGGGGGGGGGGCAAACAAAAGCGATCTTGGCAAAAAATAAAAATGTCACTGCGAAACAAAAGGAGCAAGAAAGACCAGCATAGCTTACATATATATATATATATATATATATATATATATATATATATATATATATATATATTACTGTGCACTAGATTAAATGAACTACTGCCAAACGGTGCTCATAACAAACATGGTCTAGAGAAGGACGTGCTATGTTCAAAGATATGTTGCCGTTTCCTTTTCTTTTTCCTCTTTTTTTTTCTGGGTGAGTTGTCCAACACGATAATAAATATTCTTTGTTTTTTTATTAGAGAGAGAGAGAGAGTTCTTTATTTAAAAGCAGACAGTTAGCCAGCGCATACTTCTGTACAAGTATATCCGCGTGCATAACACTCGCCAAGCGAGGCACAAAGAGGAGACAAATGCACCGAAAGAAAGAGGGCAGAAAAAGAAAGCGAAGAGGAAGGAGTACAAAAACAAACAAATAAAAAACAATAGCAGCATGGCATCTAATCTAATCGTTCTGTTCAACTTAGAAAGTGCGCGTACGAAAAGTTATTTCGTATTATTATTTTCTTGTGCATACAATGCGCTCGAAAAATGTATGCACGTTCGTTTCGCGTTCTTTGCTTCATAATTCCTGTGTGGACTGCGCTTTCTATATGGTTGCGTGTCGCTCGCGCTGATTTCTTGGGTACAGTGCCAAACTACTCCTCTTTCCTCTGTCTATTCCAGTGCATGGGCGAAAGCGAATGCTTTGTTAGAGAGCACAGACCACCGACCAGCCACACTATTATTCATATTTATTTTGAGGGTTCGCAGAATAATTAGCAATTGGTTTTCAGAATGGCAGTGGCAGCTCAGAAGTGCCCCATCGTCTACAAAAAAAAAAATTCTGACGTTTTTATCAGGAACTAAGTGATGTTCCCAACGCATCCTAAGAGACGCTCGCGGGGTATTACTTGCCAAAATCACGATCTGATTATGAGGCACGCCGTAGAGGGAGTCTCCGGAAATTTGGACCGCCTGGCGTTGTTTAACGTGCACTTAAGTCTAAGTACACACTTGTCGCATTTCGCCCCCCATCGAAATGAGGTCGCCGTGGCCGCTAATGCAGTTTAAAGGGTCACTAAAGGCAAATATGAAGTCAAGCTAAAGTGATAGTTTGGTGCTCGAGAACGTCTCAGGCGTAAATATTATTGCGTAACAGAGCCTGAGTAGTCGAGAAATTGATGTAAATGTAGGACACGGTTAGAGACCCTCGCCCCGGAACATTCAAGTACTAGTCCGATGACGAAGGCGCTCTTCATTAAAATTATGTCACAAGTAGTCAAACACTCGTAATGAAAAGGTAATTGAACCGCCTTATAATACAAAGGAGGAAGCTACTTGTCCTGTTTTCTATGCTTAAAAAAGAAAAAGAAAGAACTCACTAACGGTACGCTTGACAACGACAGGGGCCGTAGAAGGGCTTCGTTTTCTCCACTCTGCGCCGGCCGCGCTTTCGCGTTTCGGTAGTTTCGTTATCGCGTTCTGCTGCGCAAACTCACGCAAACTGCAAGTGGCAGAGAAATCCCGAAACGGCCCACGCCACCTGGCCAAGAGCAGCTGCAGCGGCGAATCCACCGCCCTGTCCCGGCTCGGTTTCTCTACGGCCACCCATTCGCATTTTGCACCCCCCCCCCCCAAAAAAAAGACGCCCATAGCGCCGTCTGTCGGGAGCCGGGAGTAAAGGGCGGTGATGGCGTATGTAACGTCACTACTTCCCTCTCCGGGGCGGGCGATTTGCATGGTGCTAAAGGCGTGCGGGCTCTTCAGAGGCGATTTTCTTTAAGTAGCTGTCTTTTCTTGGCGCGAAATAAGCGCTGCGAGGTGTCTGGAACGATATTTCCACAGAACACGTCAACTTAGCATTTGCCGTTGATGCCCTTTGAAAGCACATTACAGATTCCGCTGATGAAGATAAGGACGACAGCGTGACAGCATTAGGACCAGTGGTTGTTTTATGGCCATCGGAACGGTGCCAAAGAAAGCAGGTTGAAGCACAGCAGCGCAGTTGAAAAGAAAAAAAATAATTAAAGCGCTAAAGCTGGGACAAGACTAAATAAGGGCACAGATCTGTGAGGTGGATTCTCAAGTACCATCACAATAAATTGCGGCCGGTAGACACAGCCGACGGATGCCCCCTTTGATTTTTATGTTCCGCGATAATGACGCAAAGCGCTCTTATCATAGACAGGCATCATCATGTATTACTCTATATAATTAGACGATTAATTTGAAATAGTGATCACTTATGCCGATAAAGAAACAAATCAACTCAGTTGCTTAATATAGGTGTATTACTTAAAGAAAAGAGAGATATAGGTAGTGCATTGTTTTGTGTTTGGGTGAACAGAGCAGAAAAAGAAACTACTTCGATTATAGTGAAATAACATTTCTGTTTGTTACTTTTTTGTACTTTAACTAAGGTAATGTCTTAAGGCCATTTTCTATCCTTATGTAAAGAAAGAAAGATATTGTAAACGTTACCCTTTATGAGACTACCATTTTCAGGTAAGGCTCCCTAGAGAGTAAGAAAGGGTCAAACGCCACGCAGCGGTTGTAACAGATCACACAGATGAAAAATAACCACCCTACAGGGAATGCATAATAAAAAGAAACAGGTGACCATTGCGATACTCCATAACGTGAAATTTGAGCGGAATTATACACGTGTTTTCATTTCGCGATATATTGGCGGACGCGGACAATCTGTCTCGTGCGGCCCATTGCAAAAGGAGTGAAGTGTGCCGCGACTGCCTCGTTAATCTGGAGGTCAAGTGCGCAAGCGCGGTGACGCTGCTGCTATCTGGCAGACCACGTCGAGAGCTGGTTCAGAGCGTGTGTATATATGACAGGAACGCGGCAGAGAAGAAAGGCGATGCGAGAAACTCGTTTGGACATTTTCGCCGTGTCGAAAGTGCACAATACCCTCTGGAGCTCCCTGGGCGTCGCCAAATTAGCCTCTTGACAGCTGTTTTATCCCCGACCGGCGGCAAATGCATTGCAGAGATTTCACCAACGTGCAAGGCCAGAGAGAAGGTAGATAGAATGGTAGAGAGGACGAGGGAGAGGAGACAAAGAGTGGTTAGAACCGACGCAGTCACGAAACGAGTGAATAAACAGCCTTGCCACTCTTCGCTCGCAGTTCTCATAGTTCTCATAAAAGGGGGGCACGGGAAAAGGGGGAGGGTGACAGGCCAAAGGTGACGTGAGAAGACAAGAAAACGCTACTATTATAGACATGACAGCGGTTGCGGGCAAACGGGATAAATTGAAGTTTAAGGTATGGTACGGTTCGTTTCCGCTACTTCCCGAAAATATGTGATGTGATGTGATAACTTTATTTGGAATCCGACGATTGGGAGGCCGGGGCCTGGGGCCGCCTAGATGGCCGCTGGGAGCTGCTGCTCCAGTGCGACTTCCTTGGTTGGTGTTGGTGTTGGAGTTGTGAGCTGAGCAGCACGGCCGACCACAGCGCCCGTAGATTTTCTGGGGAGACTGCCATTTTATTTTGGTATATTTCACTTCCCCACAACATGTGTTGAAGGGTGGCTCTAACAGACTTGCATAGCTTGCACATATCGCTCTCGTATAAACACATGCACATTTGTCAAGCGGACAATTTGCGGCGTTTGCAGAAGCATGGCCACATTAAAGTGCACCGTAGGGTTTAGGCGACACCACGGGGGTGGTCACACGCCAAATGACCCCTTCTGTTGTCCCCGTGGTAGCACAAAAGTACGTTTGTAGCTCATTTGTCGCTGTCGTGGGTCTGATCCCGACCGCAGCAGCTGCATTTCGACGGGGCGAAATAAAGAAAATGCTCGTGCACTTATAATTAGGGACACGTTAAAGAACACCAGGACGTCACAATTAATCCGGAGCCCGCCACTACGGCATGCCTCATAATCCGATTGTACTTTTTGCTCGTACAGCCTCATAACACAATTGAAGTTTCATACTTTTTCCGCGATGCGATTTGTACCATGTGACGCAGTAAATATCCTCAATCCTCTCACAGGTTATGAACTATGGTGCACAACAATACCTTAAGCAAACATCTTGGCCTGTGTGTTCTGTGTACTGGGCAGATAAACAGTAGTGGTGCACGGAAGGCAACGTTTAAGATAAACTCGCCACTCTCGTGCTGAACTAAACATGGAAGAAATAAACATTCGCTATCAACAGCACAGAAAGCTTCGCTTACATTCCCCACAGTGCGTGGGATCCGCATCATTTTTCTTCTCACGCTTTCGTCATACCCTCCTCTTCCGCTTTCCTCCTCACGGTTCCGCTACACCCTCTTCCACCGCTTTTACCCTCTCGCTTTCTTCGCTATCACCGTCTTTCATGCCCCTACTGCGCTCAACGTTCGCTCTTTCATCATTCGCTCGGCTCATTCGCTAGGTTACGCCAAGGGATGCGGTCGCTAAACGCAGGAACGGGCGCCTATTAGCTGCATTCTAAAAAAAAAAAACAGCCGGCACTATGCAACACATTCAACCATGAACTCACTTTATATCGATGGTCTGAGTGACATGCCGGGTCCATGGGCAGCTGCACCATTTAAGCGTTAGCTTCTTTGTCATGCTATAACACGTAAAAAAACAGACCGTTTGTCCGAACGGCATATGTGCTGAGGGCGGTGAAAAGGAATTGAGAGGCTCGTATTGAGGAGAATATGAAGGCGCTATAGAAGTGATGTGGTTTGGCGAAGGAAGGGGGCGGAAAGAGAGCCGTGGGAGTGATAGAGGAATATTGTTCGTCCCTATCTGCACTCTACGGCAAACAGATCGCTAGCACACAATCGGCTAATATGATCGCCTGTGCGACCACTAAGTACCATCGGCCAGCAATGTTCCGAAAGAAAGTTGGAAGAAGCTGCTCTAGAGGAGTTGTTTAGTGCGATGAAGCGCTCCAAGGAAATATGCCTTTCCGCGTTTTTTTACCGTCAGAGCTCACAAGATGGGCGACCCCTTCCGAGAAATTGTCTCTGAAGTGGGCACCCGGCAGAAGTGCCTCGGGATGTACCCCCTGCAAGGTCTGAGGCAGCTGTCGATCGAAGACCCGTTCTTAATACGCAACTCCACAGAGGTATAGTAAGGAATCCAGCAACAAAAGAACACAGGCTTTCTCGGTGGACATCAAGGATTTCTTTTATTCCCTACCTCAAGTTGACCTCTTCGCCGTCGTGCAAGAAGGAATTGAGGTGATAGGCGAGGTCTGGTTCCAGAAGGCAGTGTGCACCAACGTCATCGATTTCCTGGATCTGCTGCAGGTCTACCTAAGATCTACGGTTGTCTTTCATAATGAAGAGTTCTGTGTGCAGAAAAGTGGGGTATTTATTGGCTCTCGAATTGCACCCATAATGAATGATTTAGTCTTGGCGCACTATGACAGTCTCCTCCGGGATCGCCTCAGCAGAGCAGCTCCTGTGAAAGTGTTTCGTTACATTGACGATTTTTTGGTGATCCTTTCTGCCCACCCAAATGAAGCGACATCTCTGTTCGACTGTTTTTAAACGCTCAAGAGCATTTTACGAGGGTTGACGTTCATAAGGGCCTGAAAAAGGCCAAATCCGGTTCTTTGACGTTGCACTGCACCTCCAGGAGAAGCACACGTGTCAGATGTATGCTCCACGTTCCAAGAAACACCTTCTCCCCGGCACTTCCAATCATTCAAAAGTGGCGAAGTGCCCCATAGCCCTAGGGGCTCTCAGAAATGCTGTGGTTCGCTCTTGCCCCCACTTGATGTGCAGCAGCTTCGCCAACCAAGTCTTTCGGCTTAACGCAAGTGACTATCCAGCCCAAGTGCTGTCATCCTTCACGGAAGTCTTATTGCAAGAGGTTCGTTCCCCCATGAAACCGCGAGAAGTGGTAGAGGACATAAGTAAGACTGTCGCGATCCCGTATGTACATTTAGTGTCCCACCGCATCAAGAACGCCGCGGGCCGGGCCGGTGTTGAGCTGCTGATTGCGGCACTGAAAGAGCTGGGAATGTTGTGCAAGAAGGTAACGACAGCCAGCAAACGGCTGGTCTGTGTAGTAAGCGACATACCGCCAAACCCGTAGATTGCGAAACTAATGTAGTTTATGCCGTTTCCAACTCCTGAGGCTGCACTTACATTGGGCAAACAGGATGCTGCCTTAATGAACGCTCCCGTGAGCATGCGCACTGTGTCGCTGGTAGTAATCTAGCGGTTCATTGTGCAAAGTGGGGCTGCTCACACGTGTGCTGTGAAGGTACAGCGATCAGATAGCGAGGGAAATCCTTGAGGCCTTTTCAATTTGTGAGTTAGGAGCTACTTGCGTGAGCGCCCTTCTATAGCTCTTTGCGATAAGTAACTTAAGAGGAAGCTTTAGCTCTGGTGCTCCTATATAAATACATGTAAAAGGAAAATTCGTTTTTCTCGGCAACCACAGCACCAAATTTGACGAGATTTTGTTGCACCTAAATGAAAAACTTATAATCTAGTGACTGTTGGTATAGAATTTTCAATTTACGTCGTCAATTTCTCATTGAAAATTGACAAAAATTGCAAATTTTCAAAAACGAAACTATCAAGTTTACAACTCTGTGACTCAGCAATAAAAATGATAGCACAGTGATGTTAATTGCACCTAATAGTACATCTAAAGGGGCTAAAATTTATATGTCACACATGAATCTACAAAAAATTTGTGATATGGAAATACAGGTTTTGCAGAACCCTTGTACACAACGTAACAAATTCACGGAAGATATAACTTAGCGCATAGGATTTTTCCGCTTTGAATGATCTAATGGATGCCGTTCACAGAACCGCGATATCTATTCTTGATGCAGAGCTATTAATTTGTAAACTTCGTGCTTCTACTATTTTGGCACTTTCGAATTTTTGAAAATTCATTTAGCGAAATTGAGTCCCTAAACAGAAATTCCGCTTCCAACAGTAACTAGAATTTGATTTTCTCTCTCAAATGCAACAAATTTAATCAGAATCTGTCCAGGGGTTATCTAAGAAAAACGTTTTTGCGTTTTACATGTATTTGAATAGGCCGCGTCGGAGTTGGCCCCGAGTTAAAGCTTCCTTAGAAGTTCCTTAGAAGTTAGACGCGATTGTGTCCATGTAGTGTATTTTACACTTGTATAGTTTTACGTTTGTGACTCATGTGCAGTAAGAGTTGATAGACGATGACTCGTCTTCCCTTTCTTCCTTTCACTCTTTCAGCCCGTTGCGAATAGTATATATTTGGGCGGGTTTCAATAAAGACGTTGTTGGCATTTAGCGCTAGTCCCGTGCTCTTCCTTTTTCGTCCGTTATTTTGGCTCTGTTTAAGATGAATGACTCTGCGAATACAATTCTTATTCATAAGTTAACCTTCCAAAGCCCCCCGGAAGCGAGGGAGTGAGAGGACGTCTTCATTAGAAGGCAGATATTTTTGCGGCATGCATACAACCATAGACATGCTACTGTGCAAATTAAGGCTGAAGGGGATTAAAAGATTCCGAGCGAAAAGTGTGAGCAGAATGTGCTAGTAAATCTGATAATTATAATATATTTATAGACAAGATGATGGCGAAAACTTCAGCCCTTCTTATGTCATGAAGTGAACCTTCGTTATAGCTTACCGAGAAGACCGATTCATGAGAAGCATCGAAATAATAGATCCAAAGTCCCGCCGGTGTTTCGGTGGGCAGGGCATAGAACACAAGCCGCCACATAACGTCAGCAGAGCGCCACCAGTCGTGTCCACAAACCCGCCGTTAGACCCGCAGGGCTCCGGCACGGCTTCTGAACGCCACAAAATGGCGCCGCAATCCGATGACGTGCAGCGGACGCGCTCTACGAGCTCGCAATTGGCGGACCCCGCAGCGAACCCGGGAGGACCTTGCAGACCGAATACGGGTGCCAACGCCGCGTAAGATGTTGCGACTCTTCCAGGCAAGGGCATTCATTTACCGTGCGCGGAAGGGGGGAGGGGGGGGGCAGGTTTCAGTGGCAATGGCTTTCACCTTCGGCGCGCTCTCTCTCGAACCGCGCGCACCTTTCCTCCTCTCCCACAGAGTCCTGCTTCGTCGCTTCTCTCCGCTCCCGGTGACATCCGTCACGAGTCACCCTCGCCGCAAGACTCGGAAGGCCTATAAAAAGAACTGGAGCCGATGAGGATCTTCGAGTCCTCCAGAGCTTCAGGGTTGCTTTCACTCCGCCGTTTGCACACCGCACGGACGCGGCTCCACACCTGCTCACTGCAGCCATGTCTCGGATTGGCTTTTGTCTCCTGCTCGCAGGTGCGTAAACGGTCTCGCTTTCACCAACCACTCATATTTGTTCAAAAGCCGCAGCTTCGGATGGACCGTATGATGCTGTAACTACATGAATTGGGACGATGTTCTAGAACGCCATTAATGTGATGCAAACGAATTTTTCGTGCATTTAGTATTAGTACTTCAATTGCGCCGTTTTCAGGAACAGCATGCAGAAGCCGTTTTGAAGCGTAATCAAGTACCTTTACGGGACTCAACAGCGCACTTACACTCAATAGCGAAATAGTATCCGGGGTTTTATTCTGCTGGTGGCGCTTCCTTGAACTAAGTGTCGCGTGACCGCAGAATAGACGTGTCACTACCATGTTACGAAAACACAGGAGGGCCAACTACAACGAAACTTCACCGGGCCGAGCAAGGTTTCGCATTTCGATAGGGATCGTCACGTAAAACAGCGCGAGCAAATGGTGGGAGGGTGAGCCGCCACGAAGCATCTAATCATTTTAGCTCAGCTTGATTTTCATTAGCACGTGATAACGCATTGATATTTTGGGGGGAAGGTGCCGAAAATTGGTGAAATTGCATCGTAACATTACAACAGTCTTTTTTGCTGTTGTACGTATTACAGTTTCACCCCGTATAGAGGCAACATCTTAAGCTATTTTGCGCATTGAGTACCCGACGTCGAGAGCACAACTGATCGTGCAGTAGATAATCGGAAATCGGCTGGCCTAGCGCCAGTGCAGAACCTCCCGTGAGTGAAACCTGTACTTTCGCAGATGCCGTCAGATAAATATCGGAGGCACAGTAAGGTAATAGCCTAATCTGCGGAGTACGTGGTTTCGTGCCCTGGCATAACGGGCTTTGGCTATGGCAAGCTCCCAGCAATAAAAAATAATGAACAAATGTGCTTTATTTACAAAAGCGCATGAGAAAAGACAAAGACGCGACAGGAAACGCCCGGAGATTCCCTTCAGCTGCTTCGCCTTCAGGCCGAGTGAGCCTCCTTTCTCAGAAAATAGAATTAGAATAGAAAATAGAAAATAGAATAGAAGTCTTGCGCACCATGACTCGATCGTGTGTGTTTCTGGAGGCTTTGATAACGTTTGCTTCCTTTCGCCTTATTTCCGCACAATGTTCCAGCTGGAAAAAACTAAAACATCTTTCTCTCTGCCTCGGGCGCCTTCGCCTACCCACATCTCGTTGTACCTCTGTTGAGGAATGATGTATGTATCTATTATGGCGTGTTCGTTTGTCACTGTCCTCTTTGTTTCACAATACCATGCAGACTCACAGTGGCACTGAGTAAGGGGAGACATACGTAAATGAAGCGACTATCAGGAACTATATATATATACATATAACCAGTAATTGCAACAAGAGCGGCGAGGAAGAATAAAAGAAGGAATAAAAGAAGTGCGATGTTTACTTTTAATGGATGATGCAACGAGCTTGGAGCGACGTAATGATGTGATCTTGCCGAGAAGGTCACGTGCGTTAACTTCCACATGTGTTTATCGCTGCTCACTGCCACCGTGCAAAGGCTCCTGATCTTGCTTCCTCACGCTTGTTGACTGTCGTTTGTATTCCTTTCCTTTTTCTTTTTTGCTTTTTTCGGTTTCTGTCTGTCAGTCTGTCTACATTTCTTTTTTTTTCACTTGCCCTACTCTCTGGTGGTTCACCAACGTTGTATTGGTGTGATCTCCAGAAAATCTTGGCCTTTTCACCGGATACCGATACCGATACCGTTATTTCCTCCATTCCACGTAGAGAGAGAGTGAGTGAGAGAGAGAAAATAAAGAAATGAACAACATCCCTCAAGGTCCTCGCAGCCTCCCTCATGCATTGGGCAAAGCTAATCGGAAGCGTGAAATCGTCCTTGTTTTCACTGCAGCTAATTCACTGAGCGACGCAATTATAAAGCATCGCGCTGAGGGTGTGAGGCGCACGTAGGCACAGTTGACGTCACATGTACTGTCTCTCGCTCTGGAAGGCTTCCTTGCGCGTTTCTCGGTCACATGTCCTGCTTGGTCTTTGACCGCCAAGTATGTATAGAAAAACAACAACAAAGCGACTGTCGCGAAAACGTCCACTACGGCCATTCTTAATACAAGAGGACTGGATAAATATACTCACAATGTGCTTTTTATTTGAACTGCAGGATGTGTTTGTAAACGTTTGTAGACGCCCTTACACGAGACTGCCATTTTGGTGTAGGCTGTGACAGACGCACTGGAAGAAACGTTACAGCACAACGGTGGCGTCGTCTTGCGCGCCGAAATATTGAAGTACATCTTGCGAAGTTAATTTACTTTGATATCTCCAGTGGACTTTCTCTTCTTTTCATCTTTCCGTCCCCCTTTCCCTTTCCCCAGTGTAGGGTAGCCAACCGGGCTCAGTCCTGGTCAACCTCCCTACCTTTCATTTATCATTTTCTCTCTCTCTTTTTTACTTGACACATATATAATGCGCTTGTCGCCGTAAATGCCGTTCACGAGACTGTTTGACGAGGGCTCTTCGAAATCTCCTAACAGGCCGTAGGGATCGCGGCATGACAGGCAATCTAGGGTGGACATTGTTACGGGAGTATCACGCTGCCCTAAACGCTACTTTTACAGCTACACGATTTGTCCCCTTACAGCCTCTCTCGCTTCGTGCTCCTCTTCGCCTATGCTTTCTACTCGCACACAATTTCTTTTTTCCCTAGCTGTCGCATTTCCAAGTTGCGCCGCAAATATGTATGCTATCGTTTTATAATTTATGAATTATTAAATAAATGCATAATTAAACAAATAATTTTAAACAAACAACCCAATAAATAAATATACAGATGCACAGACGTACACTAAGTATTTAAACAGTACCGCCGGCTGCCTTTGAGAAACCCAGGCAGGTGTAGTTACATAATATGAAAAAATAGTATAAAGTTTCCCTTGAAAGGAGTAAGAGGAAAAGCATAATGAAAGCAAAGCAAACATATAGGATTAACCGCGTCTTGGCCTGTAGTGACAAAATGAGGTCGACGCGATTACATTTCCTGTCAAAAAGAAATGCACGAAACAGGGTTCAGAGCGTGAAAACATAAACGAAAAATAAAATTAAACGCATCAACATTGCAAGAACATCCGCACTGCAGACGGAGATGACTGAGGAGTCGTTTCGATGCCGACGTTACTTGTAAGGGCCTTTCATTCGCCTAATGTTTGAGGTAAGAACGATCAACGATTTTCGGTTGCTCTTGTCAGCGGCATTGGGATTGTTTTGTTGCATTTATCTTTTGTCTGTCGCAATTTATCAATTTGCACGTCATATCTCATTTCAGCTCATAGTGATAAGTGTTGTCAAAACGTCATCTTGGCGTAATTTGCGTTTGTCAATTCGTTCGCTTATTTTTTTGTGCACGCTCGGCAAAAAAAGGCGCTTGAGACCAATGTGTCACCTTGCAGGGCTCGCTGGCTTTGCGTCGGCCGGTCCCGATTGCGACGTCAAGAAGGTGGACGCCTGCGCCGCCGACTTGTTCATCTTCGCAACCTCGGAGAAGGTTCCGACCACACCGAGCGAGCTTGAGAGTTACTGCAGGTGAGTTATTCGGTGGCCTAAATGTACACGCATGTCTATTTTTCTCTCTCTCTATCTTCTCGTTTTGTACCACGGTAACTATTACTCACGTCTTGTGTAAGACGTGACTCACGTGCTTGTGTAAGACAAGCGGCAGGGATGCAACCAAACGTGCAACCAAAGTAGCGGCATCGGGAACAAGCGTTATAAGTTGTGTAACTGTATCTTCAACAGTCCAAAAAGACAAAGAATATCAATATCAAATCGCGGTGGAAGTGTATTTCTTATGGCCTATAATGTATCAGAATACCGCAAGGCTGGTTTGTGTTTCTGATTTCGGAAGGTGTATTGTCTTACTAAATGTGATCGTGAAAGACACAGCTGGATGACCCGCTCCTGCAACCTAAAAAAACAAAATGCTGCAGTAAAGGGTGGGAAATATCTTGACAGCTCAATTTCGAACCATTTAATATTAAGGCACACAGCACGAACCTACAGGGAAGCCATTAGAATCGCGTTATTATCACGAGCAATTTCATTTTCTTTCTTTTTTTTTCATGTGGTGTTCGTGACTGTCTCTTCTCCTTGTTCACGGCAATAAAAAATCGCTATGTGAGAATGACGTCGACGACTTCTCAAAAATGATAAAAACATGACCGTTAAAGTGACGGCTGGTTTTTACAGTATAGGTAATGTGGCCCACGAGAGATTTAGAGATACCAAACACGCGCGACTATCTCGTAAGCTGGGCTACTACACTAAAGTGAAGTAAAATGCGCAAAAGCTATAACAATACCATATCGCAAACATTTTTTAAATCTAGAATGGAAAAAGAACTGTTCTAAAAAGCCACTGGTGCTCTATGCGCATTCCTTCGCACTATGCGTAAGGTTATCGTGTCAACAAGGTAACCATAGTGACAAGTCATCTCAACGAGCTATATAAAGACGTTGTTGCAAAAACCACCTGACAGAAGCGCTAAAATGTGCTAACAGACACACCAAGGTTATGCTCCAGCGGCCTTGAATATTTTTAAATCGCATTCATTTCTCGGGATTGATCGCTTAAAGACAATTGCTTTTGACACGTTCCAATGTGCTTCGCGCATTGTTGACGATGGTTGCAAGGTGGCCACCGTGTAATTTCAATGCAACATACCGCCCGTTAGGATATCCGCATGTACAGGCTTAGCTGAGAATTCGCCCTTGAATTGGCCGGTAGCCATCCCACCTTCCCCCATTGGCCAGGCTCTTGCAGCACGTAGGCCTGCGCTGTACGCACAAGCGAAAAGTAAAAGCGTAATCGAGTATTGAGTTCCCAAATTGAAGCACGACAGTTTCCGTTATAAACGTCGCTCATTTACACAACCGCGAAACGAAAGAAATGGCGAAGAAACAATTAAGAGACGTACGACACACACGAGGAAAATAAAGCAATAAAACCTTCGAAGCAGCTTAGACAGCTTCGATAGGAACTCAAAGTGGATCGGTGTGTTGCCTGCCAGAACGATTACGTCACAGCGGTAAGCTTCTCGCCTAGCTGTTCTCGAGATAGGATATGCAGGCGTGCACCATCGAGGGCCGAGGGGCGATCACTATCTCTTGTGCCTGCGAGGCTCAGTTTGCTTTAATTAGCACGCGCTGCAGGTGAGCTGGTTTTCAAGGAGCCGGCATAATTCCCATGCGTGAGCCGAAAGGCGAGCTCTTCAATGCCAGACAAGTATTTATACAGCTGAGAGCGTGCTTGGGGGGAGAGAGTCAATTCGTGGCGGTTATGGCACACATTTGGCTATTTACAAAGCGCTTAACCGAAGCGCATGCACCTTCCAATGCCGAGCGTTCTTTAACTCGTGCCAGCCGATCTGCGATATAGGCATGTTGCCGTCTTGCGTTGTTTCGGGGCTCTTCACAAAAGAAATTATTACGCGTTCGATGTTGCGATCGAACCAGCTCTCAGAGTGAGTGAGTGAGTGAGTGAGTGAGTGAGTGAGTGAGTGAGTGAGTGAGTGAGTGAGTGAGTGAATGAGTGAGTGAGTGAGTGAGTGAGTGAGCGAGCGAGCGAGTGAGTGAGTGAGTGAGTGAAACAACTTTATCTGGTCCACAATAGATGCGAGTGAACTCAACGTCACCTGGCCAGGCCCGCTCGAGGGAACCATCAGGTGAAACCTGACGGCCCTCTCGCGGGCCCTCTGGACTGGCAGGATTTGAGAGGTCTGCTCCTGGGCCCTAATGAGCTTCACCGTTTCCTCTTGGGTGAAAGGGGGACCGGCAGAGGCGCAGCCCCACAGGAGAATAAAAACCCGATGCATTAGGCTCATTAAAAAATCAAAAACCGTTAGGCCATAGACACGTTTTTTTTCCTCCTAGACCCACCACGATTGAGGGTGCGACCCGTGCTCTGGCAGCCGGATTCGGATGGGGATATATATAAAGAAAGGAAGAAAGAACGTTTGTGTACCGTGCCATGAGTGCACGTTAAAGGTGGTAGAACATGACCAAGAGGGCACGCCCCCCCCCCCCCCCCCTCGTACAACGTGTCTCATAATCAGTCGTTCTGGCGCGTAATATTCTAGAGTTTTCTTTTTGCTTAGTCCTATTGCGTATTGAGCAACATCAACATGAACTAACTAACCTCCACCATGAGTACACTTTAATGATGTTTCAAATTGACAAGGTCGGTGAAGAAACCTTATCAGATTTTAGCTCACCATGACGCATGCATACTTAATTCTCTCGGAGAAGCGCCAACTATGGCGCAGAGGTAAATTCAGATCGCGAACTACTGGGACGCAAGCTAAGGCACAGAAAGGACAGGTCCTTTCTTTTCTTGTGCCTTAGCTTGTGTCCCAACAGTTAGCGCTCCGAATTCAGCCCTGCTTCAATACCAACTCGCCCATTTTTCACTTTTCGACCTATAGCGCCTGGAGACAGTTGGCGCGATTTACCACCTTCTCGATCGGGCCTGGTCGTGTGCCATAAGTGGTTGCAAGGTTTCTTCACCGGATTTAAATAAAGTAGCGGTCATGCCACTGCCGTCGCCGTCGCCGTCATGTCCGTATAGCGCTGCAGACGCACCCGCTCGCGTAACACACAATCGATCGTCGTACATTGATGGACGTGCGCGATTACCGTACATCAGTGGTCGTGCATGCGCCATAACGTAGGGAACTTCTGACGCAGGCTCACAATTCTGTTCCTTTTCTCTCTCTCTGTCTCTCTCGCCATGAATCACGAGCAGCAAGCAACACAAATCAGAGGCCTGCGCCAGCGACTACTTGAAGCGCTGCACGGACAGCATCGCGCAGGGCATCGGCAGCATCTTCCTGGACGACATCAAGGCCGAGATCGAGGGGCGTTGCGACCAAGCCTCCACCTACCACGAGGGTGAGCGCGACCGTCGACCGGGTTCCCACCGTCGTTAAAGCGACAATTACGCGGCCGCACATTAGACACGGACAGTCTCAATCTCAAAAGTCTCAAAATGTAGAGGACCGGGCGAGCCACGCATATATGTGCGTTCATACTGAATCTCCGTCTACTAAGGATTCACGAATCGATTTAGGTGCACGTTAACGAACGCCAGTTGGTTCAAAATTTTCGGAGTCTGCCGCTACGGCGTGCCCAATCAGATCGTGGTTTTGGCATGATCCCAATAAGTTCATAGTTTTTTTTAGGGATTCACGAATTAGGCGTTCGAAAATCATGCTAAGGTTGGCTAAATGACAACTAAGACGCGGAAAAGTGACGCTGCGACCTTGGCTTGGATGCACTGACGAACAGATGAAGCTGTGTTTTAAAGCAAGTGCTAACTTATTTTATTGAATTCATTGTTTGCGCTGTTAACACAGTGTTTACCACTTCTTATTGCTTGTTATTAGCTGTTGCTTACTCGTGAAACAAGTGAAAATTCGGCCAACCGAATGATTGGCCAAATTTGGCATGGCAGGCCAACCTGCCATGCCAAAGCCATAGCTGAAGAAAAAAAAGCAACACGGTTTTTTGTTGTTGTTGTTGCTGTTGTGGCCTCAACACGTTGCTCTCGCCTCGCGAATGTCATCCTTCCTGCTTGTCACGAATTGATCTCCATGATTACGTCATCTTCCGCGCTAACGGCGTATGTAGCGGGCCTCAGCATGATATTTTCGCGAATGACGGCTCGACGTTGCGTGTGACGTCAGTAACCGGTAACGGTTACTCACCAGCATGTGGCTGCTGCTGGAGATATTCACAGGCCTCGAGCTCAACGCCACGTCATGCAAAAGCAGGGATATTCGCACAGCGAAAGTTTCGAATCGAGAAGAAAGCGAATATTCGATATATATAAAAAAAACGATCTTTGAATAAAGAATCGAATGTAGTATGTTTACAGTTCCTAAAAAAGAAAAGAAAAAAGTCAATGGAAATGTTCCGCAGGGTTTGCTTAGCAAAAGAAAGAAGGGATCATTTACTTTATTTGATACATGTAATTCCGTTAACAACTGGATGTCAGGACAACAGAGATTCCTGAAAATAAGAAATTAAGGAAATGCGGTCGTATCTGATTCGGCAGGACAAAGACTGTAATGAAACAAAGGACGAGCAAGTAAGGTGAAGTACATTGTAGTGCCCTTTGAACAAGCCAAGCATAACACTAGAGCAGAGCACGTTGCTTTGAAAGAATATAAATATGGTGATATCGGCGAAACAAGTTTGTTGGGCTGACTCAGCAGTGACGTACATAGTTAACAAGTGAAAACTGCGTGAAGGACTGATCTTCGATTTTTGGGAGGTCCCAGAAAGTGTCCAAAGCGTATATGTACTGGTTAAGGAAGTCTACAATGAGTTTCAAACTTCACGCATTCACCCAGGTACCGATTCGTGTTGGCAACAACTGCGGTGCTCCTGCGGCATAATTCTTCCTCTGTGTGCCCATTTGCATTAGTCTTTCCACTTTTAGAGGGCAAGAAATGTTGTTGTTCCTTGTAGTAACTGAACGAAACGAGTGATCGACAACTCCGAACAGTGAATGCTCGCATAGAATGTGAAGCTAGTATAAAAGACTATTCAATTCGTATTCAAAATTTCGAATATTCGCACTGTCGCATAGCCCTGTGTCCCCAACTGGTCCCTGAAAGTGATCGGTCGAGAAAACAGCTCTAGCTATGTGTTACATAATCGCAGCATGGAACTCGCTTCTCGACGGGTTGCTAAAGGGGCCTTGAAGCATGCTCGTGGGTACCTGCATGGTACATATTGGAGGCATCGCTGGTGACAGGGAAGATAGAGAGATCGCTCTCATACTAACCTTTATGGTTTAGGTATACTCCACTCGGTTGGGGTAGTGCGAAAGGAATTAAAATGCGCTCGGATTTGCATTAAAGATTAGGACATTTCCAGGCACCTTTTGGAACATGTGGAGACAAGACAGAGTTAATTGAGGATTGCTGGTAGAGGCCTTTTATTCATTTCTATTACTTCAATTTTCAGCTGCCCCTTTAACCGGGGCTTTTAGATGACTGGGCAAGACAATACCAAGTCGAGATAAATTATGCCGGTGATGATTATGAATGCTTTGGCATGGGGCCCTACCGGTACCTTTATTTATTTTTACACTTACTTGTCGATGACGCAGCTGTCTATGCAAAGCCTACGCAACCGGCTAGCTGAAGTGTCCTCGTAACAAGGAAGCGTTCTGCAAAGCATGACAAAACTCAGTCCGCGCGTTCGTACGTGAGTAGCCGAATACGTAAGCTGCTCAGGTACAAGATCTCGCGGAATGTGAAAAAACATTTTGGCCAACGTCGTGTAACGGGAGGTATATATCGCCGCACTGATCTCGGTTAAGACAAACTTTTCTCCTCCTCTCCCCCTGCACGTTTCCCTCGCAGACTTTCTCAAGCACGCTCCGTGCCTGAACAAGGCTGGCCCCGCATTCCACAAGTGTGTCCGCTCCCTCACCGCTGACCTCGACGTGGCGTCAAAGCTTCCCAACAAGCACAGGATTGGCGGAGCTTGCTGGTACGTATACATAACGGTCGCCCGGGGCATCAGTGAAGGAGGGAGTCGAAGTACACTGAGCTGTGCTAAAGCTTTACGATTACAGATTCTCAAGCTAGAGTAGTCGTCGTCACAGAGCTCAGTAAGAACTAAGTCGCCAGCGACGAAGTCATTCAGTTTCGGTTGAGACCAGAGTGTTCGCCAGCACTGTTCTCTGTCACCGTGGAGCTCTGTTTTTTTCTTCTTTTTTAAAAATCTTTGCTCTCCCGTATACCTCATAGTGGAGCGCAGTGACCTAATCTCCTCTCTCGCATTGCTGTGCAGCAAGTTCAACGTCTTCGAAGAGTGCGCGCACAAGGCCGTCCAGGCCCAGTGCGACGAAGAGACGATCGAGTTCGCCAAGGAAATCCTCGAGAAGTACGCCGGCGAGCTGCTCGGAACAGTGTGCACCGCCTACCGATCCGGCAACAAGTGCAAGAGCATCGACTTCGGCTCGGCGCCCGGCGACAAGAACATCCGCGCCGTCCTGACGCCCCTCATCAAGGTGTCCGCTGCTCTGGGCTAAAAAAACTCTTCGCGGCGTCGCACGGGAAGAAGAGACATTTGTACAAATCGCGATGTGTAATGAGTGCTTCGGCGCGTTTTCTCGGAACGCGTGGTGCGGAAACTGGCGGTTCGGTGTTTTTGGCGTGCTGCACTCATCGAACCAAACACGATACGAGCATTACGAAGAGGATTGGGGAAAGACTGAAATAACGCCGGGGTACAGTGGCAATACCTGCAGATGAGATTGGCACGCGATGTTGGTGAAGAGGTGAAAATGGATTGACGTCGAGAAGATGAGTAAGACTTCATTGGCCCGACAGGTGTTGTTCCGAGACTTGATGCGACATTTGGCCGACGCGATGATGGCCTAGCTTGAAACACTTACAGTTGAAGAGCGCGCTGCTTTGCTAAACTATACTGCAACAATCAATAAGTGTTGAGAAGCAATTAGGTTCCTTAAATGTGCGCTGAACTTTTGCGTTTTTCTTTTAAGCTGAGGTCGCAGACCTCACTGCAGGACGTTTTTCGAACGCTACCTCAACGGCTTGTGGTCAGCACCATTTCACTAGAGGCCACGCAAACCTGAGCTTAATAGCAGCTCCATCTCTCCTGTGCCTGCAGTCCCTGGCGATCTTTATCGCTGCAAGCTCAAAACAAACGGACGTACCCGGATGTCAGATCACAGATGTTCCCGGCGGAAACGAAAGCTTATTGCCCCCGCTTCTTTCCCCCTAAGTAAATGGTGCTTGGTTGTGGTAGTCACGTTGTCTCCAGTGTTAAGCCACCACTGTCTTTTTGTCGTTTAACTAGCGCCCGTTCCGTCCCATACGTTCCGAGCTTCGTATTTGACTGTGCAATATACGTCTATGTGGTGTCGCAAATGTGTGACACGTGGTTGTGATCGCCAGGGGGAAGTTACCTGTGCACTCGTACGCCCAGGTGTGCCCCTGTGTGATTTGTGATACTTGTACAGAAAAAAATATATATCTATATTCCTTCATGTTGTTTCGTTGTCTTCAAGTGTGTTCTCTTCTTTCACCTCTCCGCGACACCTACTTGTTGCTGAGCTGTGAACTGTTACGCCATTTCTCGATGCTTTCTGGTTCCCTAACTGAGAGTTTGATTGATTGATCGTACCGCTGATCAAGTAGTTTTTCGCGCCCTAGAGCTACATCTCTATGGACACTTCGAATGGCTACTACGGATTACAGCACTCATGGGGACAAAGACAAGCAAAGAGGAAGACAAACGTATTTTCCTATTTGTCCCAGTGCGTTCTATATTTCGCAGTAACATGGAACCGCTCCTAGCCAGGTCTCAAACCCTATGATTGTAAATTGAGTTTGGTAATCAGCGTTCTCTAAAGCGCATGGAAGTCTTCGGAAACGGGCATTTGAATCCCTTGCCCGAGGAAATGCGTTCCTATATTTTTGTCTCGAGAAGTAGCACTGCCGGCGTGAATGGCATATGTGCCTCATGACTTAGGGGAGATGTCTCAAAAATGAGCCCCCCCCCTCCCCCCCCCCCCCAAAAAAAAAGTCATAGGAGCCAGATGTTTGCCCACACCTATACACGGTCAAACTGCGCACCTGATGCAAGTGTTTTAGCTCTTGTCACAACAAAAGCAATAAAGACCAAAACATTTATTACGAGAAAATGCCGTTAGTGTTGGATACATCGAACTGCAGAATTATAAGGTTAGTAGCGGATGACCGACTAACCATGGGCCGTCAAAGAGATTGATCCACTCATCCCGCCTGTGTTGTGACCTGTTCATTACGAACAAAAATAAAATAAAAACAAACAAATAAGTGAACTTCGAGTACCTCGCGGCTTTATTGTGATCGCACGAAGTGACCCCAATCCGTTCACATGGTTAAGCATCGGGCCTAGCCTTGTCGTTGGTGTTCGGCACAAAGGCTGGACGTCTGATGTGACACTTGTGCTCAGTTCAGAGCGACAAGCGCGAAGCTCGCCGACCTACAGCCGTCGCAGCAGTATTCAACGCCATATAACGTGGCGATGCTGTTAGGTCCGCAGGCAGGATACCGGTCGCTGTGCTTCAGACCTGCGCACGGTATTGAAGACATAGGATTGCATTTGAGAAAGTATTTTACCTTACTAGGAGGTTAGACATGATATAGAACCTTGAGAAAGAGTCACTGTTCGTATTCTGCTTTTGTATAATTCCTTGAAGTGCAGTAAATCGCAAAATGTTACGGACTGTAGTATCCGAGAAAAAGAAAGCTGAATATCTCCGCAGCTTCGAAGAACAGTCTCGCATTCGGTTTTCAGGCCAGTATACTTGTACGTGCGAACAACTTACAGGTGTATAGTTGTATGCTTTTGCTATTGATGGTGACATGCACTGCTTGGAAATTCGACGTCTACTCAGATCGCGCTGCCCGTAAACTTTTGCGGAGTACTGTACGTATCCGCGGAGTCACATAACAGGACAGTATTAAGATTTTTATATAACAGTTATTACGACGAAAGGTAATTTGCCAGACATTTATTTTCGCATCGAGAGAGACACTCAATGGCAATAGCTGCAGCGCAGCAGTGATTCACTGCGGCGCGGGTACGCTTTGCACATACGAAACTTTAATTTCACCTATCATCACTTTTATTGCCACTTAAATTTCTTTGCGCTGGATGACCACGCTCACTAGTCACTGCTAGTGTAGCCCAAGAGTTCCGACGTAGCTCTCTGATGTGGGCGAAATATAAGTAAATATATGGAGGATGCAAGTGACAACTGACAGTTCCGACAAACATGAAAGGTTCAGAAACGCATCACCAAGTAAAGCACATAAGCTTGAACGAGGCGTGTTCTGACCAGGCACATTCTGTGCAGCAGTTTAAGCCCGTGTTAAAAAAGATTCTGCACCTCCGCTATTCTTCAAGCGAAGCTTATATTGGCTCACAAGGTTCGTTGTCGTGGTCACGCAAAAACTCAATTGCTCCCAGAGCAGAGCAGCAGCGGGAAAGGGTGCTTTGATGATTTGAAAACTGCGGCGGCGCCGAATTAGCAAGGATTCCAGCTGCAGAGGCGCGCGCTCACGCCACGCGCGCAACCAATCAGAGCCGTTTCGCTTTCGCCGGGGAGGGAACGAGCAGGAAAGGATGTCGCGCGTACTGCGCCGGCTTCGTTTTCGTTCAGTTCAGTCTCGCAAAACGGATGCGACGGCCCAGCGATGTACGTTGCCCCGAGGAAAGGGCAGCGTTCGACGAGCAGCGGCGAGAACTAGCCTACGAAAGGGCTCGCCATTGGCATGCCGATTCTGTCGTTAGAGCCGCCCGAGCCCACGCAATCTGACAGCCACGAGAAAAAGTCCCCAGCTCAGGGAGCGGGATGCCGAAGCAATCCGGCACCATTAGCTGTGTCTTACTTAACCGTGACGAAGGTCAGTTGCACGTGAGACAAGCTTCGCTTACCCCAACTTCCTGGTAAGGGAGGGCTTGGTCATTCTCTATTTTTCTTCCAGCCGGCCTTTACCTTTCCTGATTTGTCTTTTACGTTGTTTTCAACAATTTCGAGTGGCTGGAGATTGGCTAGTTCTCCCGGGATGTCATCCTTAAGTAAACGACGAAAATAACAAGGCGCGCCGAACGAAGTTCAAGTGGAAACGGGCTGAGAGTTCGTAAAGAAGGCAGCTCACAACGCAACCACTAGGACAAAGAAAACCGAGCGTGCAGAAACCCTATACGCACTTGCTTAATACTTCACGATTCGGAAGCCCCCAATGAATCATTGTTGTTCGTATAATTGGACATGCAATACGTTTGTCTTCGAGTACGCACACTCGAGACAAGGGACAAATGTCTGTACAAGCGCAAAACGCTGCAGTCGCTTGCTTCCACGGCTGCTGCCAATGATATGCTAGTGTGGTACTCCGGAAATGTGAACATGTGGGCTGCTTTCTTTATGACGAGGTACGGAGTAAAGAGGCCCCACCAAAGGGCCGTCTATCCAAAATATTAAAAGTAAACTTCGGCGAAGAACAGTTGTCAGAAATAGGCAAGCAAAGAAACAAGGCTAAAAGGTGAAGCGGCGAGTAAATTAAACATCACATAATTCAGGCATAGTATACAACATATCTTTTCAATATTATTGCTTTCTTTTCGGCAACCGAGAGGGAAGAATAGTTGCAGCCAACACGATTGGCGTGAGATACGCATCGCCAACGGCCGTGCCTAGCCGAAGGCATAAAATTTGCCGGAACAAAACTGCTGCGCCCTCTGTCGCTGCTACAACGAAGATAGGCGTGTGGGAACTGTGTTTCACTTGTAGGTTATAGTTTCATCCTAACAATTACAGAGGGCACCAGGGTTCCGTTACAGCAGTTCGACATTATTTACTAGGCATCGCACAGGTTGTAAGCGACGCGTACATGCTGTGCAAAATTCGAATGCGCCAGAATTTAATGAAGTTTGACCATAACATACGCCTACAGAAATAATGCACGATATTCAATACCATCTGAACTTTCATTCTACTGAAATCAACAGAAAGTCAACAGAAAGTAAAAGAAAGTAAACAGAAACGAGATTATCTCTATAATCATTTTAGTAAGGACTGCAGCGATCGAAAGAGCCACGTGTACTTGGCGTTCCTATTGATGAAACAGCCTGCACTTTTTCGTGCGATATCGCACCACTGTTCTACGAAGTGTTCGCAGCACTACGGACAGCGTGTACTGCGCAGTTACACCTAGGAGGCAGCTGTGTGAATGGATGATGTACAAAATTGGAGACAGCTACGTAACACTTAATAACACAGTAAGACACTCGGATTATTTTCGATATTAAATGTTCGCGCAAGGCGCCCTTTGTATTGATTGCTATAAACAGACGGGGGTCGAAAGCATATTGGTTTCTCCATTCCTGCTACACATACAAAAAAATAGATTATTCGATGAAGTATGTAGGTACAAATACATACGGGGCGTTTCAGCTAATTGTAGCCAGAGTTTAAAAATATGCCGATGCACTCTAAGACGACGCGACAAAATGAATGTCAATTGATCACTTTTGGATGTAGTGTGTCACGCTATTTTCTGTATTTCGCTTAATTAGACAATTAGTCAAGATTGATGAACCAGCCTCTGAAGCAACCAAGTTAGGAAAAAATTCCGATTAGAAAGTTGCAGAACGGTTTGCAAAACGCCCGAATAAACACTTTGTGTCTTTCTATCCATGAAGTATTAGTGTTCTTAAGCTTACTGCAGATGCCCGCGAAATGAAAAAAAAAAAAACACCGCGTGACATGCCCGCTTGCACGTCGTGATTGTACCGCTCCCAAGCGTTCCGCGCACAAACGTAGCACAAGATCCATCTAGATAGGTCGCGATGTTTGGAACGAAAAGCGCGCCAAAACCTATCGCCAAGGATATCAGTTAGTGGTGCACGATTGAAGCGTGACTAGGTGAAGGGGGGCCAAACACTGAAACTAGAAAACCTACGTGAAAGAAAAAGTTTTCGAACATTTTAATCAGAATACTGTCATACGATTAAATATTCCATTCCAAGTATTTTTGCTGTGCTAAAACAACAAATGTAGAATTTTTTCTATTTCTCAGTTTAATATTAGTTCGTTCTTGGTGACCCCTACCAACCAGTGATTCTGGCGCAAGACCTGACAAGGCTGTGCGAACCAGCTACTGTGTAGTGCGAAATGGCCTCGCTCACTTGAACGCGGTGGTTTCATCCGAGTTTCCTTATTTCCTTGCGTGTTTGTTCAAAGTGTGGCGTGCGCTCCAGTTCAAATTTCGCGTGACCTAGCGCACGGCATTCACTGGCGAAACCTGCGAGTGCAGGTATCTTTGTTATCGTGCAAGTTCACGCGGCGTATCAGACGCGCTTGTCTCGTCGAGACCATAAATGCGGAACGCTCTGCGAAGAAAGGTCGCGCTACGTTCGTTTACTCCCCGTAACACAGGCTCTGAGTGTCCGACGGGCAGCAGAATGAGTAAGTCGAATGTTTTCTGAATGATAATGTGCGGCAATGTTGTCTTGTGTGATAACTGTTGCATGTGAATAGATGGTGCCGCAAGGAATTACGAATGATTCTGTGAAAAGAATCCGCATATGTTGCTATACATTACGACTGTCTGCTGGCCACAGTACTCTTCATGCATTGGAACATGTTTTGTTTGGTCAGTTATATTGGTCGCATTATTCTAGACGAATGAAAGTGAAGTTGCTTTTGAAACCTCTGGGGCAGTGTCATTTATTTCTATACTATTAGCTCACTTTCCAAAGGAAGTTACTGGATCAATTGCCGTCAATAACAGCCTAATTATGTTCACATTAAGGCACATGCCACTCCTATACTTAAAGGACATGCTGAAGTTTAAGCTGAGGCGAGCTTGCGACTCGCCTCAGCCTCAAAAGGAAAATGACTGCTGGCGTAGCGGTCGAAATGCCGGACGCTAAAGAAATTGAAACGCGCCAAGCAGCATAAGAACTTGACGTCACTGCCATTTCCGGTTGTGACGTCGCTTTTTTATTTATTTTTTTATTTTTGCTTGCTGTTACTTGCTCCCACGATACGTAGATGGCGACGGTTGCAACGGTCCGCCATTTTCTTGACACGTGGGCTCCTACGGAAGCTTCGCCACCAGTTTACATATACTTTGCATAACATTTAGTCGGGTGTTTTGCCGCTGCGTCTGCTCATCGCTATCATGAACCGCCGCGAGGGAAGCACATCGCTGGACTAAGTCGCACAACCAACGCCCTTTTATGTGGCCTTTTATGTCGCCTTTTATGTGGCAGCACACCCTGATAGATGCTATGTTGGTTAGTACGCGGACAGTTTGGGAGCGCTGCAATCACGCTACGCAGCGGGTATGTTACGTGGTTTGTTCTTGTATTTCGCGGGCATCCGCAGTACGCTGAAAAACACTAATACTTAATAGAAAGCGCGCTACAACTTCATAACTGAAAATTTTCGCGTAACTTCGTTGCTTCAGACGTTGGTTCAATAATCTTGACTAATTATCTAATTAAGCAAGATACAAAAATAGTCTGACACACTACATACAAAAGGGAGCAACATGAATTTGGTCGCATCGACTTAGAGTGCATAGGGATATTTTTTGAACTATGGCTAACGTTAGCTGAAACAACCTGCATAATTAGGCGGCGTTAGGGGCATGTACACGTGAAGTCTTTTGCGCACCACTGAAACAGGGCCACTGTCTTCTACGCGTTCCAAAAGCCGGCGTTCGATTTCGCCTCGCGCGATTGTCTAGGCTGCGCCGACATCGCGGCCTAGGCCAATCTCGTCCAATCGCGTGAGGCGAAATCGAACGCCGGCTTTTGGAACGTGTACAAGATAACGGCCCAGCGGCGGCGTCACTTCGGCCCGTGCCGGACAGAAACTCGCCGTTGATTTGTTTACGCGCTTCGTACGCTGAGCGAACGTCTTCTAGTTGCGTAACTCCCTAATTGAAAACTGTTGACTGCATAGCAATGCGAGTCATGTGCAATGTGCAGTCATGCAATGCGAGTCAGGGGGTCATGTGCTTGCGCCGTATCTCGGCACTGCCTCCAGCAATAGAGAGATTTAGATTAGGGGGACGCAAGCGTTGGGTCCCCCGCTAACGCTTGGGGCCACAGTACTGAGCGTGCGCGGAACCGGTCTGCGCATGCGCAGTAGCGTGGTCACCCCCCCCCGCTCAAGCCCTAGCGGACCGCAACGCTTGCGTCCCCATACTCTAACACTCTCTAATATCGCAGACATCGTGTGAATGACGCAATGTGCGCGACGCCTGCTGCCCTGGTCACGGCTGTTCATGACGCGCCGGAAACGCATAGACTCACAGGTGACGTTGAAGTGTCCATAGCAGGGGCACTTGTAGCAGTAGACTGTGTTGAAGGCGTACGCACAGGTCTCGTCGTCTTGGCACACGGGAGCCTGCAATTGACGGTTTAAATTGAGAAGCAAATGTAAGGCCCCGACGCCTGGTTCTCCAAAACCAGAAAGTCGTTTACAGCAACAACAGCAGCAACAAAAGAAGAAAGACAGCGACATCTGATTACCTAGGGTCTGAAGCCATAGAAATAAACGATGGCACATACAGGAATAAATAAATAAATAAATAAATAAATAAATAAATAAATAAATAAATAAATAAATAAATAAATAAATAAGGCTAGCAGGCGAGAGTGCTTTAACCTAGGCAACAATGCAGATTCGCTGGGAGGGCACCGAGAATGGCGCATTTGCCCCACTTTCCGTTTGTTTTATTTTTAGAGACCGCTGGTTAATGCACATGGTTGGAACAATGAAACTGATCTCTCGTTTACAGGAGGCCACGGAAATGCCTTTTCTATAAAGACAATATAAACATGAGTCACTCACATTTTCCGCACCACATCTGCTCTTGGTGTCTTCCAGAAATAGACCTGCAGAATAAGAAACGCACACGGCACGATTAGGCACTCGCGTTGGCTTTACTTTAGCCGAGCGTTAAAGCGTTTCACCATCATCATCAGCCTGGTTACGCCCACTGCAGGGCAAAGGCCTCTCCCATACTTCTCCAACAACCCCGGTCATGTACTAATTGTGGCCATGCCGTCCCTGCAAACTTCTTAATCTCATCCGCCCACCTAACTTTCTGCCGCCCCCTGCTACGCTTCCCTTCCCTTGGAATCCAGTCCGTAACCCTTAATGACCATCGGTTATCTTCCCTCCTCATTACATGTCCTGCCCATGCCCATTTTCCAGCACTCTTCACAGCGAGCGATTGACGATGGTGACTCACACTTGACACAGCATCCATTGATAGAGAAGAAACAGCTTTTCCGACAATGAGCTCGTTGTGACAACCAGCATAGCGAAAAGACATAGATGCATATACTGTAGAATGTCTCGGCGACTCACATTCGTAGGGAGAACTCGGGCAATCCTTCAGGCGGCAGGTGTAGCCATCAGAACACTGAGTGTAGTGAGGGAAGGAATAATAACAAATGAAACGTTACCGTTAGGTTCTCGAAAGAGGCCTACTTAGCTAGACACATGCGAAGTGAGAATTCAAATGTGTTTCTTCATCGTGCGTAAGGTCACAAACAATGGACGAACACGTGCGCATGACCTTTCTTAATCAACTGAGAGGGATTGTGCAGAGAAATATGAAAAAGAACGTAGATTAACCTCTTAAAGTTCGCCGAGGTAACGTCAGAAAAATATTCGCTCGCCTGATTTCGAAATGCCGAGAGAGAGAGAGAGAGAGAGAGAGAGAGAGAGAGGAACGGCAGGGAGGATAACCAGAGGCGAGCGTCCGGTTTTCTGCCCCACACTAAGGTCGGGGATTTAGGGGTTGCAACGACGACAATGAACGAGAGGAGAAAAAAAAACGAACAAGAAAAAAAAGAACAGAAAAAAACGTAAACAGGTAGCAGAAAAGGCGCTCCCATCACAGGCGTTCACAAACTTTGTACAGTCGATTCGTCGCTCTGTGGTGGCGAGGAAGCTCCAGTAGCTTCGCCTTTCCTGAACCCTACGCTAAATGGTCTGTCATTTCCGAAAGATCGTTGTTTAGAGCGCCTAGACACGTGGTCCACAAAGCACACCTCAAATTCTTCTCACCTATGGGGTTCGCCTATCGTGTGTAGCACACATATACTCAGTGTGTTGTGGTGTGCTTCTTCTGTTTCCGCTTTTCTTTCTATCCTGTTCACGCGGATGGCCGTTCGTGCCACTTTCAGGGGACGACTGCTAGTCTGCTGCGGTTTCTTTTTAAGTGTTGTGCTTGTGTGTTTCCACAATTCATATAAATATTAAATATTGGAGACGAGGCAATGAAAGGGTTGAAATATGGATCCAAGATAAAAGCATGAGGCAACGCCATGCACATGTGCACAGGCGATTTAGGCACTTTGCTTGTCGTCCCTTGAGTCAACAAGAGAGAGAGAGAAGTTTAATTATACGAAATGCTGAGAGGTCGGCCTGAGGTATATTCTTCTAGCCAGCTACTCGGCATTGGGGGAAGAGGGAAAGAAAAAGGGAAGAAAGAGGTGCATGATGGGTGAAGATGACGATAGAAGGAAGATGTAGAACATACGGCAAGCAATTTAGCATGCTGAAAGTCTGCAATCCAGGCCTGTAATGTTTAAAAAGTTCGGTTGAGTCAATAATATCGCAAAATACTGGGTCAGCCAAGTTGTGCAATAACAGGCAACATAAGCTGAATTGTGCAAACAGCAGTCGAAAATTAGCGAACTGCACACGCACCGGTTAATTTGCATCTGTATCGGGATAACGATATGCAGGGAAAGCAAAGGCAGGAGACCTTCCAATGTCATGGGGCTTGCATGCGAAAAATTCCCTTTGGGAAAATAGGATAGCCTTCCCCACGCGTAATATGTGGTGGACAATATAGTGTGTAGTTTTGTGACCCGACTCCTAGTTCTTTTTTTGTGTGTGTGCATTGTACTTAGCGTACTAATATGGCCCGAGTTTGAGTTGCAGTATTTAGTGTTTTACTTATCACATGTTTTTAGGGCACTTCTGCGACTTTTGTTATCATTGTGAGTCAGTGCCGCTTTCATTGTGCTTTAAATATAACATCTCTCAATTCGATGTGCTGTACAATAGCCAGAGTGACTTTTGCAAAACACAATATTATGTATTCAGAAGGAAGGTACTAAGGTGGTAGAGGAGGGCGTAGGGGAGGAGGTGTTATGTTGCCGTTACTCTTTAATCAGAGTAGATTATAGTTGTATGCATAATTTGTTCGCATTTGTTTGCGCCCGTGCATGTGTTGTCATCTCTCGAGATTTGTTAATCGCGGACACTGCTCACACAGACCAGCTAGCCGGAATGACCCGTTGCTAACTTGCACGTGTTTGTTTACTCTGTCGGTTCGGCGAGTTCGACAAAGTTGAAACAGGTGTTTGTTGTCGCTGTGTCCACAATTACAAAGCAACAACAACCAAGGTACTCACGGAGCAGGATGTGTCGGATACGTCGATACCTAAGAGCAACGTAAAGAAGAAAACACGTGTTGAAACCACCATAAATTCAACTCGTCACTGTTTTCTGCAACAGGTTGTCTTGACCGAAACATAAGATGGCCAGCTTGCGAGCCCACGATACCGCGCATGCACCGCTGACTAACTGCGGCTCGCTCACTCTGCATATGTAATGCAAATGCCACGCGAGTGATAAACGGACGAATGACGACGACAAACCTCGCTAAATCGAGCAAACAGGAATTAACGACGAAAGCCTGGCACGTAGGTATCGTGCATGGTGTTTTGAAATTCAAACTAGGCGGGTCACAGAAGCAGGAAATCTCCCACGGTCTACGTGTCACCATCTGTTGCCACAAAGAAGAAGCGTCAGCCAATGTTCCGGTTCTATGGTGCTAGACGTCCCTACGTTGCAAAAGACCTTCACGCAGACAGTTCAGCGAGCGCGCAAAGCCGGTCCACCTTGAGTTGGTTGCTTCGCGGACATTTCCTGGTCGGCGTATGTGCGTGCATATATATATATATATATATATATATATATATATATATATATATATATATATATATATATATATATATATATATAATCATTAATTTTTAGATTTTAAATATATTAAAATTTCACGAATATATACTGCATTAAACCCCTATGCTTTCCTGGGCTTCATTGCCTGTTGGCATTAAAGTTAGGCACACACGCTCGCACGCACACACAGTTTGGAAAAGAGAAGCACACCTACGAAAAAGGCATGTTTAACGGCTTACGTTTCGGCCGTGGCAGGGCGTTCGGGAGAGAAACCTTTTTCGCAAGCGTGCTCCTTTCTAAACTAAGTGCATACTGAACCTACGGAATATTGTGCTTGAAATTATATTTATTAAAGACGGGGCCACTAACGTCATGGAGCGCATTGAGTCGGTTTACACGCGGCAAGATGGTGGCACAGATCCATATGCACTGGCAAATCCATAGAGAGAGGAAGAGAGCGAGAGAGAGAGAGAGAGATACACTCTAGATCAGGAACGCGAAAGAACTAATCTTATGGCTGTCCTTTGCCAGACACACAAGTGTTAGATATTTTATTTCCGCGCCTGTCAACAGTCGAATGGCCTGCTCCGTAGTACATGTTGTCATAATGACACTTTGCTGACAAAATGAAGACCTTCCCGCTATTTGATCTTTAGGCACTCATCTTTAGGTCACAAAATATTACATACGACAGAAACTTGGAAGAAACTCGTTCCTAAAATATGAAATCAGCAAGGCAACATGAAAGAATAATTGATTATGAGCATTTTGCAATTGCGTGAATGAGCAGTAGTGAAATAAAGGAGCAAAAATATGATCTCCGAACAAGTTTCCAAACAAACGTTTTCTCTCTCTCTCGAGTGAGCGAGAGAGCTCTTACAGTAATTGTAGCTGTCGCAGTAGCTGTTCACCGACATGTTGTAGTGTGTGACGCAGCGCTGGCCGCCAGAGCAGTCAGAATCCTGCGTACGAGAAATGCGTTATCGACGCACGACACAAGCTTTGCCGTGGTTTACACTCGGCTAGCACGATTGGCGCGAATATGTAGTCATTTACGTAATGAAGAATGGTCCCAGTGTTTGTTTAGACCTTTGTTCTTGCGACTTTGGCAAGAACAAGCCTCTAAACCAATCGTCATCTCGTTTTGACGCGTCAGAGAGCAGCAGTTACAGTGTCATGCAGGCACTATCGTTCCTTTAGAGCGGTGTTTCTCAAACAGCGGGTCAGGACCCTTTTTCTGAGGGGTAATGGCGGGTACAAACTCTATGTACATTCTGCTTTCCGGAGCCGATATGAATTTTGAGTCTCGGAATATACATGTTCATCTCGAATAAAACTACGTAGAAAGAGTATCGGCACCGAGGCCGACGGCTACTGTGGGTAAGAACACCACCAGGAAAGTTAGCCAAGAAATTCGGGATGGTTTTGCGTGGGAAGCAATGAACATTATTTATTCACTTCAATTCTCCATCTGTCCGTTGCAGTACATCGGTCTAACCTAAACTGCATTTTGATATAATTTTACCGACGATGAGATGCATGTACACTATTGAATGTGTGCATGCGCTACTAGATTTGAAGAACTGCATTATCAGAAAATAATGGAGAATATAATTACCTTGATTGGTTGCTAATATTCAATAGATGACCCTCCTTCTTGTATACAGGCAATTACACGGCTGTATAGTTTCTGGATACCTTCCTGGAAGTCCTTACCGACAGTATAGAGTTCTTTCATCATAGCCCTTTGCATATCCAAAATTGAGTCGAAGTGTTTTACTCGCAACATTATTTTGACCTTCGGAAAGAACTAGTCAGCTTGGGCCAGGGCAGGTGCATCGGGCAGATGATTGAAATATGTCACCTGTTTTTTTTTTGCCAAAAATGTCTGTAGTTAAATAGTTCAGTGGAGCGGTGCATTGTCGTGCAACAAGAGCCAGTCACCCGAATGAACCATTTCCTCACGGACCCATTGCATTCTCTGCAGAAAGCAAGCTAAAATGTATCTTTACATCGTAGCATTCAGAGTTTGTCCTTCTGGAATGAATTCTTTATGCACAACACCTTGCCAGTCGAAAAACACCATTGGCACTGCCTTCACTCGTGATTTCTGGATGCGGAGTTTTCTTGGTCGTGGGGAATTCTTCTCTACCCACGCTGATAATTGTCTCCTTGTGGCAGGCTTGTACGCGTGGAAGAGCGATTCATCACCAGTTATGATTTTCTTAAACCATTCTGGGTCATTTTCGGCCAGCTGGGTGGACCCCTGACACGCAGACACCCGGTATTCTTTTTGCTCGGCTGTTGGACTGTGGGGCACAAATCTGGAACAAACTTTTTTCTTCTGTATATCTTGTTCCACGATCTTTGGAGCAGCATCCTTACCAATGTTCAAGTCTTCCGAAATCATCGCGAGGGACTGACAACGATATTAAACCAGCTTTTCCCCGCACGCTTTCAACATTTTTGTGACTTTGAAGGTTCACCAAATGGCCAGGTCTAAGTTCGTCCTTCACCGGATTTCGACCCTCGCCAAAACAACGATTCCATAGGAAAATGTTCGCTCGAGAAAGAGCATCATTGTTGCAAGCTGTTTAATCAAGCCCATGGTCTCCGTGGCTGGTTTGCCAAGTTTTACGCAAAACTTTATGGATGTTCTCTACTCCTCTTTACTATGCATGACGAAAAAACAAAATACAGTTCCCTGAAATCACAAACTCAGAAAATTCATAACACAAGTTCGGGTATTCTTCACACAACTCACAACGCACTCGGCACTCAACGCTACACACAATACCCGCTTGGTGGCTCCACCGGTTATCTTACAGTGTTGCCAGTCATCAGAAAGTAAATCGTCAAAAAGCTAATAAACAGAGAGGAGGGGTGGTGTTGTCGTGGATTTGGTACTGCTAAAAATGGTTACGTACTGGGAAATGTTTGAGAAACACCGTTTTAACAGGACACTAAAGGGAAATGCTAAACAAGCTTGGACCGCTAAAGCATTCTTTCAAAACTACTTTCGTTAACTTGGCAGTGACCGGTAGATTATGAGCACAGATAACATCGATGAAGGTTTAATTTTTATTATTTTTTTTCGTTGTACTCTGGTCATTCTGACTCATCAGACGTTCTTGCAAATTTTTATGTTTGTTATTTGGCTCTTCTCTTCTGCCTTAGCAACTGTCCTCTCGCGGCAAGACATGCCTTCCCTTGTGAGAGGTAATTAACGCAGCTCGAATAATTGCAAAGCGAAGTTTTCTTTGCGAACGCTCCCAGCCATTCCTGACCATGGCTCCTGCTAGTGCAGTGTATTCTCGCAGTAAAAAAAAAATAGAAAAATGTACCTACCCGATGGTGGGGTCGAACCTCGGGTCTCCTTACGCAGCAGCCCGGTACTCTAGCGCTAGGGCGCAACGTCACTTGTACTTCTAGCAATCAAGTAGCCCTTTCGGATGATTCCAGTGTGCGCAACATTGGGCACAGCCTGTGTGCACCCCTGTTCCCTTAACGCCAAAGACTCGGTGATGAAATGGGAAGAATTTATATAATTGAAGATCGCAGGGAGGAGGCCTTCGTCCTGCAGTGGACATAAAACGTGCTGCTGCTGATGATGATATAGCACTAAATTAACCTCTCCACGAAAGCTTCGCTTCACAGATGTCAATGTATGCGTTAGATCGGCCTAATTTTAGAACGATAGCTCTACTGCTCCAGGTACGAACCCGGAAAACACCTGGTTCCGTAAATCTGACCTTCAAGCTCAGCCAAGGTCAAACTGGGGCTGGAAGCGCCGCGTGGCCGCCCATATCCTGAAAGCGATCTGCGATGCGGACAAAGTGTGTAGAGTGGTGGTAGCTTCGTATGCGCTGGGCTTTCGACGCTATAGTTCGCGTTGAAGCCAGACGCAGCAGGAAGGTCAATTCGCTCGCTGTTGCTGCCACGCCAAGCAGCGTCTGTGCACTTTCCCTAAAGCAAGCAAAACCGGGCTATCACTCGACAAACTTGGTTTAACCACGTTCAACCACGACATTTTTTTGTATTTTTTTGCTCTTGAGTATCGCTAGATCAATCCCTAAAAAAAAGCCCGACCAATGAGATGAGGTATATTCAGTATTTGGTGGCAATAGGAAGAGAAAGAAAGCTCAATTAGCGTACCCTAGTTAAGAAGCGCCTCAATAACTTGAACCATAAAAACGTCACAACTCACCGATGTGCATGTGGGAGGCGCGCTGGCGGCACATAAATGCAGCACAGCCGCTAGAAGCATGGGAGAAAACGATGCGATTGATGTTAGAAAGCACGAACAAGTTCCTTTCCTTAGTAAATAAAATACTGCTCACAGGCACCAAATTGTGTTGCGTAGCCAACGGAGCACCGGACAATAGAAGGCGTACTAGTTTACTAGTTTAGGCGTACTAGTTTACGCGGATGAAGTGTTTCTTTCGAAACAGTATTTTAGTTAATTTTGGGGTAACACGTTGATTGTTAGAAGTTGCATTTCTGTATTATTTTATGACGGCACACCAGCAATGGTAAGACAACATGACGTCACAGGTTTCAGAGCTTTGTTTTTTTCATTTCTTTTAGCCATTGTCCCTCAGTAGATTTTCTTGAAACTTTCGAAGTTCACTGTATATCCAATGTGGTCGCTGTTTAGCGACTGAAAAATTACGCCGCCAAGTCCATGACGTCGCGGCTGGGGTGGTCCGAAGTATGTGGAGAGGGGGAAGCAATGGTAGCGACCATCGGAACTCATCGGACCAGCATAAAGGCAGGCCAGGAGCAAACGTCAGAAAGACAGAGCGCTTTCAAGTCTCTCGGGGTTTGCTAGTCTTTAGTCCACTGCGAATTACGGTGGCGAACGACATGATGACGTCCGATGCCGTAATTTCGACAAATAAGTTTTCTGACACCGTAAGTAACCTTGCATGGCAGTACCGACCTTATCGATTCTCGAGCCTGATCAGTTAATGACTGACGTCGCGTTGTGTGTACCTCCGAGAGTATTCACCTAGCACAAAGCTATGATCTCGAGGTCTGTTGAAACTTCTCTTGAGCGAAGAATGGTGCCAAGTCGATCGGCGGCTCACGGGAAGGGGAACTTGTATCGTATTATGCTATCGAAATTATGGTGCAAGACTTCGCTACAGTAGTTTGACTCGGCAAGAAACAGAATATGCACAACGAAAGAAGCACTATAGAACGATTCAGGAATACGAACTATCGTAGCCACATTGTTGGCTGTGGATTCGTAAACGTGGTCGCTTAATGAATGCCTGAAGCTGTAAAACGAACAAAATTTAATACTTGGGTTCTACGTGCCGAAACCACGGTCTGATTATGAGGCAGGCAATAGAGGGGGACTTCGGATTAATTTTGACCACCTGTGGTTCTTTAACGTGCACCTAAATGTTAGTAGAAGGGTGATCTTGCACTGCGCCCCCATCGAAATGCGAAGACAGTGGTCGGGATTTGATCCCGTGATCTAGTGCTTAACAGCGCAACATCAAAGCCACTAAGCAACCACGGCGCCTACATCAAGCTGTAAACGAAATTTCTAAGAAATTTGCCTAAGAAAGAATATTGGCCATGTTGATCACCCCACCAAAAATAATTTTTAAGAATCAGTAAAAGAAGACAGCCGCTGCGCCTTTCTCTATTGTCGAGGAACAGTGTTTTCCTTCTCCCCCTCATCCGCCCCCTGTGAAAAAAAAAAGAAATTAAAGAACTAATTATTGGTATCGCCACTGCCATTTTCGTGTTATTGGTATCATTATTGTTTTCTTTTTGTCCAAGACAGTTTTTTCACGTGGAATGCGCTGAGCGGCATTGTGCAAATGGTTGGTTAGGATAACGCGGACCGTAAACGCTCTGCTAAAATATATCTTTTGACATTGGACACCACGTGACCGCACGCGCCATCGGCTGTCACCACGGCCGCCCAACGAAAGTTATTCTGGAGCTCCTCTTAACAAGTTCGCTGAAAAAAAAAGAAGAAAAAAGAAAAGAAGAGAAAGGAAACCAGTAAGCCGCCATGCAGTGAAGACGTACCCAAAGATGTAGCGAAGCAGACGACGGTGATTGGGAACTGCCTGAAAACCATGGCGCGGCGGCAGAATAACAGACGAAAGACTCGGAATACGCCGACTAGAAAACACTGATCGCACGGGGTGTTGCGAGCTAAATAAGCAGGCCGTCGATCGCAAGCCACATGGACCTTCGTTGCTCCACCAGGTGGCCAGCCACGTGCCGAACATTTCTATCCCTGATTCATGCGAGCTTTTCTAAGTACTGGATGGCGTAGCGCTTTCCGGTGTCGGCGTCGCACATGCGCGCACGGAAGCTTTAAACGCGCATGCTTTCAAATGTTAAAGAAAAAAGGAACGGTAAACGAGAAACGGTGTGCTAGACAAGCTTGCACACAGTCTGCAATGGCATCCGTAAGTCACGAATGGTTTAACAAAGGTTTAAAAAAAAAAACCTGCAAAGGTAGAGAGTGAAAGAGCGCCTTGTTTTTCTCGACGCCAGTGTATGTGGCAGTGAAAATCATTTATGTGAGAGTATTCTTTCGCTCTGCATTGGTTCATGTTACTTTAATGAACCATTCGCGTGGTACGCATGTCACTGCGATGAACTACAAGATTGCGCAAGCCTTCACGCTTCTGAAGTAGCGTCACCGCTATTTCCATGTTTCCCAATGCCGTTTTTTTTCTCGGAAATATCGTCGCTGCCGTATCGGAAACGTGGCGTCCTTAAGAGGAAGCGTTATCTCGGGCCCAACTATGACGCGGCCTATTCAAATACATGTAAACGCAAAAACGTTTTTCTGAGATAACGACTCGGCCGATTTGAATGAAATTAGTTGCATTTGAGAGGGAAAGTTAAATTATAGTGACTGCTGGAAGCGGAATTTCGATTTAGGGCTTGAATTTTGTTAAAAAGATTTTGAAATATTCTACCGTTTGAAGAAAATAGAAGCACGAAGTTTGCAAATTCATAGCTCTGCATCAAGAACAGATATAGCGGTTCTGTAAACGGCATCCATTAGATCATTCAAAGCGTACAAATTCGATGTCATTTTACATCTTACGTGAATTTGTTGCGTTGGTTACAAGGGTTCCGCAAAAGCCGTATTTACATATTACTATTTTTTTATATTCTTGTGTAACATAATAATTTTGTCCGCATTATATGTAATATTAGATGCAATTCACAGAATTCGATTACCGTTTCTCGTTGTTGAGTTACAAAGTTGTAAACTTGATAGTGTTGTTTTTTGAGAATGTTCGATTTTTGCCAATTTTTCACTAAAATTGAGCACCTAAATAAAAATCTAAGAACCAACAGTCAGTAGATCTTATGTTTTTCTTTTAAATGCAACAAACCTTGCCAAATTTGGTCCAGTGGTTGCCGAGAAAAACGAATTATCATTTTACGTGTATTTATATAGGAGTACCCGAGCTAAAGCCAAGCGTATAAATTTTCGTTGACTTATTGAAGGCAGTGTGTTGGGCTAGTTGGAATTTAGACGAATACATATAATAACCTGTAAGAAAAAAAAAACGTGAAAGAGTGCAGAGAGGAAAGCCGACTAAACAGGTAGAACGCTGAAGCGTACTCTCTATTTTTGTTTTCATAAGAGCTGGAACATGTCGTTGTCTGTCTACTTAAGCACATGTCCTTCGTCATATATATTCTTTTTTATTGTGCAGATGATTCCCGCAGGCGACATGTTCTCCCTGAAAAACGAAAACGCGTACCGATAAAGCGCACTAATTGCGGCAAGCAATGACATAGTTACGAAGTTATCCCAAAACTAAATCGATTTCATTTTGTAACTGACTATTAGCGCTCATCAAAATATTTTAAACATGCCAATCAACAACACCCAATTGAACAAACCATGACATGGTTTCTTTTCATTTTCCTACATATCTTTTTTTATTGTTTTTTCCGCTATGCGATAAGCAGTACCCGTCCCCATTATACGCTGACTACGTCTTTCTTTTATTTTCATTTCGGTAATAAAAATAAGAAACAGAATGTAGTATTAATTAGCAGATATGCCCTACGTGTCTCTTGCTGCCTTTAAAATGGTTTTATCATGCTTGTACCTATTTGCGACTTTATACTTAATATACAAACACTTGATATACACAGTTATGTATATTATAAAATTGTTATCTGATAAAATGTTGGCGTTCTTCAAAGTTGTCAGGAACCCTTGAAGTCGTGAGACATTTCGTAAAAAGGGCCCCAAGCTTTTCAAGCATGATATCTCCTCCATCTTTGATCAAATGCCTTTTCATAATCTATGAAAGCCATATAGAAAGGTTGATTGTACCCTACAGATTCCTCGATTACCTGATTGATGGCATGGATGTGATCCATTGTAGAGTATCCCTTTCCGAAGCTAGCCAGTTCTTTTAGTTGACTTGAGTAAAGTGTTTTCCTTATTCTAGTAGAAATTATCTTGGTGAATATTTTATACAATACTTAAAGTAAGCTAATAGGTCTAGAAATTTTCAATTCTCTAATGTCTCCGTCTTTTTTTTTATTAGTATATTGTGAGCATTCTTCAAGTTCTCTCAGACTCTTCAAGTCGATAGACAGTTCGTATAAGGGGCCACTGGTTATTAAAGCATTATGTCTCCTCAACGGGGATAGCCGATATTCTAATTGACATTAAGAGAAAAAAAAGGAGCTGGGCAGGCCCGGTTGTGCATACAATAGATAACTGGTGAACCATTCGACTTACAGAATAGTTGCGAAGAAAAGGGAAGCGCTTTCGAAGACGGTAGAAAAATAGGTGAGGTGATCAAATTAGGAAATTCGCAGGCACAAGTTGGAATCAGTTGGTGCAGGACGGGGGTAGCTGGAGATCGCAGGGAGAGGCCTGAATCCTGCAATGGACATAAAGTAGGCTCATGATTGCCATCATCATCACTATCATCACCATCATCACTACCATGATGATGATGGTGATAAATTTGTATATTTCGTGCACTAGGTTGCTCATAGATTCCAGTTGTTTACATTTCATGTAGAAATTTGGTGCATGTCGCCTTCATCATTCTGCTCGCGTACTTATATGTGAAGTCCATTGTAAAATTGTTTTCAACTACACGTTGTTTAAGTGTCGTACACAATGTCGTACACAATGTTACACAATGTCGTACACAATGTTAAGTACACAATATCGACTGTTTTACGCGTGTCAATGATACTGTCAGGCTCATAGCCTTTTGTTTTGGCACCTTCTTTGTGTTGAAAAGCAATTAAGTTTCACTTTCACCTTTCGGATTTGAACGCAGCTTTTTTTATTGGGTTTGCCGTCAGCATTTTTTGTACATCTACAGCATGGGAGACGCAGGAACCAGGAATATACATCAACAGCAGGTGTATCACCTGAAATTATTCTAATTTTCATGGCGTCGCACAGTGAATGCATAGTCATTGAAAACTGCATCATAATTAGGGATGGTTGTAAAAAATTTAATGGCCAAAGCTAACATGCCAGTTGCACCCTTGTGAAGCCCGTGTCGCTTTTCAAAGCACCCCCTTCTATTCATACGATTGAACTGCACGTTTTTTTTCAAAATTTACGCCTTTATTGTACAGATTTCACATCTTCGTTTTTTTTCCCCTTCTTTTGGTTATATTATTTTACTTAGAATACACGTTTAAATATGCTTTGTAGCGGCTGGCTCCCATTCCCATGTCGGTGGACAGCACCGTGTGCGACGACCGGCCCAAATTCAGTACGCGTCGTACACGTGTGCTACGTTGTTCAGAAAGAGCACGTAAAGGGATTTCGTTAAACCGGAAAACCTGTAAAAAAAATTGAAAAAACTTAGCTCGGTGCTTTATGCCGCATTGAGGAAAGAAATAACAAAATCCACTGACTGCGATAACAGGATGTAGGACCGTGTCACCGGTGTCATTTACTCTGCCTATTGCTCACGTTCAGGGGATGCATCCGTACCGAGCTTAAACAGTACTCGAATCGGGGGCAATTGCTCAGTAGCGTGGCGTGTTTGAAAATAAATTGTGCAGTACGTTTTACGCCCAAGAGGCCGCGATCCGATAACGAGCAACGCTATAGTGAAAGGCTTCGGGCTAAATTTCACAGCCAGTGTTGGCTTTATTGCTTTGCTACCATTCCAATTCGTTTCCTTCTTGAACTTCATCAGTGGTGCCAGCGGCTCTCCCTGTTGGACCTTTCCGCGGCGATCCCTTGGGGGCTGCCATGTTTGATCACGTGGTAACGCGTCCATTGCTTACCCAACCTGCCTCCATTGCTTCCGTGTTTACAATGGACATGCATGACGTTGGACACAGCTTCAGAGAACACGGAAAAGCGCTTTCGGAGCTTATAAGGCTATGCCCAAACTGTGCGAGCAGCGTATATGGTACTTGTTATATGTATGTATATCCAATTCCCAATCCAATGTATATCCAGATACGTATTCCAAGCTGTCCAAACTTTCCGCCCATGAATTGAATCAGGATTACTGTGCTTTGCTTTTCGTTATTTATTTGGCAAATATTTTGAAGCAGTGGATCGTCAGATTTAGGACTCCGTAAATTTCCTTGGTGAGGATATTCCATCATGTTCTGCCTAATCACTCTCGCGTGGACTCAGTTCCGATATATTTACCCTTGCTGCGCAGAATGGCTTGAAATGTAGCCGTTTCGTACACTGTATTACCTTGTAGCAAAGATGTGTTATCGCTAGTAACTTGCTTACTTTTGTGGGCCGTCACGAAACATTCAGCTTCGACCATACGCGCGCTATCAGTGTAGTTCGTCATTATTGTGCGTATAGTGCGAACATATTCAAGTATGCGCCCATGCACTCGTTGACACGTTGGCGATAGAGTGAGTGTAAGATTCCGTGCGAGTTGGGGTAGATGTGCGCAGGTACTGTGCTTGAAACTTAATTACTATGAGAGGAAGCGGCGCTATTCCCTTTGTCATTGCGGCATGATTATTAAATCACTCACTCTTGCTCACTCTTCGTTACTCACTCTTGCCGACGTTCCGGGGCTGAAGCCTTTTCTTTGAAGGTTAGCGATACAACGCTGGAGCATAAGCAAATTTCTGTATCCTCGAGAACAGCCGTGCATCTCGAAGTGCCGGTAACACGTACTGACAGTTGCAGCAGCGGTCGGCGAACTTGGCCACACAGATTCATTCCATTATATTTAATATACAGTCACTATTTTTGCGGCCAACTACTGCACACCATCTTCAAGTCACATTATTCAATCCACCATGATTGGAGTATAGTGCGTTTGCAAAAACTCAGTTGTACTTCCGACAGCTGATCGCACAGAAGCAAGGTGGAACGCTAATGATTTCGCATTCATGCGCTGTCGCAGAAGACACGTGTGGCGTGCCGCCGGAAGCGCCATCTCGTTTCTCTTGAACAAACTGCTCCGCGAAAAGGGTCAATAAGATATCAATACAAACATCCAGATATAGGAGGGGCGTATCAGAAGAAAGAAATGGAGCAAATCCAAACGAATCTTTACATTATGCCTGCGCCGGGCTTTTCAACGCCTGCCCGAGGCTCGTCGCAAAAGCGTTCTTTGATTTTTCCTTCGTCGGTATGGCACCATTGCAGCAGGTCATTGACACCACGTGCGGCCTCGTACTGAAAATCAACTGTATAACTACGCAGCCACTGCGCCAGCTGGAGTCTTTGCAAACTGACAACGGAACAACCCCAGCTGTAGAGTAGCATTTAGTTCACTGTGACAGCTGGGACGAGCTAGAAACTATAGATTCTCCCTTTCCAATACGCAGGGGTGGAAGAGCCATTCCACCTTACGGCGCAGGTCCTGACGCAGGTAAAAAGCCAATTTGGCGCTGCAGCAGGCACTTTTGGCGCACGGTCCAACGCACGTGATGTTTACAATATATACAATGCAAGTATTACTTGATGTAGTCGATATGTTGTGGCGACGGATTTGCGCGAGGCTCACCCTGCAAGCGCGGTCAGGAAAGGACGCGACGGTCCTCCACACTGCAACACACACTGGGCACTACGGCCGGGTTAGTCGACACTGCGAAGGGAAGGCACCCGGACAGATCTTCACCAAATGCGCGTTTCTTAACCCAGGATGCAACACAGGGTGACAGTGACGTGTGAGCAGAGGTTCATCGCAAGACCGATCGAGTATACGCGCGCCTGCAATATACTCATGCCATGCATATGTACAGGCTCGTCCACTCTTAGGGTGAACACGGCTCACCGTGGCCGCGCTCCGCGGGGCGCCAGTGCGTCCGGCGCGGCGTCGCATCGAAGCGAAGCGGCGAAGGCGCACACGGACCCAGGGGAGGCGCTTCGCGTCGTCTGCTACAGCGCTGAAGCGCGCCGCTCTGGCTTTGCTGTAAAGTACGCTTCGCTAGACCCAGGTGACTGAGCGACCGAGGCGGCGTGGCGGGAAGGCGCACTTCACTTACTGGAGCATTTTCCAGCTGGTTCGGTCTACAGCTTGCGAACAGCCTGCTTAATCAATATACATTAACAGAAACAAGCTTATCACCACATAAATCACTTAACATGTTTTTATAAGGGATGAGGGTAAAAATACAGTCATTTTTTCGCGCTCTTTATTGGGCTGGGGCGTAGAGGCGACGCTTGATAGTCGTGTCAGAGACGTCACCCAGCCAGAGGCTGTTCTTAATTTCTCGAGCGATAAAGGTCGGGTTTGCAGCAGCCGCCGCAACAATGATCATGTATTCAGCTTCAGTGGACATTGTTTGCCTGGCTTTACGGCGAGCATCCGCAATTCTTCTATCCTTCTTGTAAGCCTGGACTATTCGATTCACAATTTTCAGTGGCCTTTTTGTCATCTACGATATAACGCGTTGAGAATAGTTTTGTAGGCACAGATATACAATGCGTCGTCTTTCTTTTTCCGGTACCCGCGACATGGCCAGTTTCCGAAAGTGCACCGGGGAAATAAAATCCTGCCCTGTTACAGCGTTTTTGTCGCCGAAGTGCCCCGGCAACCGACAACCGAACAAAATGAAATTCATCATGCAAGTCGATAGAAATGCGTTTAATGGAAACACCTCTGGTGTCTTTCGCGAAGTAGCGGATGTCACTTCTTAGTTGCTGTCGAAGTAATATTATTGCCCTCCTTAATGGTAAAATCGATGGCAAACATGGTGATGCATGATTGAACAATCGTTTTCTAACTTTCTGTGGAATTTATTGCGGGTTTCGGTCGCTTTTTTAGGTCAATTAAGCACATTCGTTCTAGCATCAAGACATGCGCGAAATGGCGCGCTAGGCTCATCACATGATGACTCCAACGAAGAAGAGCGCGCCTAATAGGTTTCTCGGTATGCACTACACCAAGTGCTGTGAGAGTCAAATAAAATGGCACCAGCCTAATAAAGAGCGCGAAGAAATGACTGTATTTTTACCCTCATCACTTATTAAAAACATGCTAAGTGATTTATGTGATGATAAGCTTTTTTCTGTTAATGTATATTGATTAAGCAGGCTGTTCACAAGCTGTAGACCGAACCAGCTGGAAAATGCTCCAGTAAGTGAAGTGCGCCTTCCCGCCACGCCGCCTTGGTCGCTCAGTCAACTGGGTCTAGCGAAGTGTACAGCAAAGCCAGAGCGGCGCGCTCCAGCGCTGTAGCAGACGACGCGAAGCGCCTCCCCGAGGTCCGTGTGCGCCTGCGCCGCTTAGCTTCGATGCGCCGCCGCGCCGGACGCACTGGCGCCCCGCGGAGCGCGGCCACGGTGAGCCGTGTTCACCCTAAGAGTGGACGAGCCTGTACATTAGGAAATTTTCGAGTAGGGAACGCAAAAGAAGAAAAGCGTCACGCCACTGCGCATGCGCGAGACGCAAATACGGTGTTGCGTTTGCGTTGGCGATGCTATTCCGACACTAATACACCGAAATAGCGCAGTGACACAAACTCGTTGCAAAAGTTTTGCGCCAGCGAACATGGCGGCACCCAGGGAAGTGACGGCTCGCCATGCAGCACATTGGCTAATACGTACCATTATAAACTGTGCGTCACGTGAGATTCTGATGGAAGTGACTACATTGCAGGGCGCCGCTTTCACCCATAAACATCGAATACTTTAGCTAGCATTAATCATAGAATGCGACATCCTTCTACAGCAAACTCGATGGTACGACGCGGGTTCGATGGACACATAAATAAAGCGCCAGCGAGACTGTACAACGGCACTACATTGTACGTCCGTCAGAGAAAAAATGTGCAAATGACGAACCGGATGACACCGACGAACAGGCATCTGCTTCCTTCTATGATGATGATGATGATGATGATGATGATGATGATGATGATGACATCGTGCTGTTGGTTTTGACTTCAGTTTTGCATAACTGCGAAGAATCGAGGGAAGAAAGAGGGTTTCGTTTTATACGTGCTTTGGTGCAGGCTCGGCGCAATATACCGCTAAAATGCCGTTTTGGCGCAGGATGGCACAAATGGCGCCACTTCTCCAGCACTAAATTCGTGGACGGCGACGGCAGTCGGCATTCTCGTCAGGGCACGTTTCATTGTCAGTTTCACCGTTGAAGATATGTGGCGAAAAACTAATGTGGAGATTGTGCAGATTCCATGCACTGTGGGAACTGAAGGTATGCGAAACGATTTGGAGGTGCCGAGCCATCCGGAATTGCTTGGGATTCCGCAACGTCGTATTTGGTGGACCAGCGTCGTTGTGTAAATTGAGTAGTTGTGTGTGTGACGCGAGCATGCGCACTCGCGTGTCGACAGCGGCAAGACGGTGGCAAGGCGGCGAGCACGTAGACGGCGATTGTACGGCGGCAATGACATTGTTCCTACTGCGACCGTTCGTTCGACGGGAATTTATACGTGCCAATTATGGGTTTCTACATAGGCACTCAAAGGGCGTTAACGAGAGAAACACGGTATTTGACATGAGCTGAAACTAACTGTTATGATATACAATCACACCTATACCCGTGTGTGTTATGTGGCACGGGTTAATATGATGATTGCATTTGAACTCCGGAGAAGAAATGTTTAAAGCATGATTAACTTGGACGACGGTGAAGTCGGCACAACGTCGCCAAATTTCCACGTATACTATTATGCTGCGAGGAAGCTACTGGTGAAAGCAGACCGGTCCCGCATACAGTGCTAACACAACGCCTCAGGGCTTCTCTATCTGTACCGCCTGCGTACCTACCTGTCTACATGTACCGCAATATACCAGGAATGAGGCAAAAACTGCTTCGGAATAAATATCTGTCTCTGTAATTTAGATTGGAGATGACGTCATAGCAGGAGTGCATACAGTTGGCTCTTGGATGGGTTAAGCCTTGCGAGATAACGCTACGTCTGCAACGCGGTAATTTGCGCGGGGTTTCATGGGACACGCTTACTTCGAGAGCAGTGACATGTGTGCATGTATTCCGCAGGCTGAATCGGTGGCTGTTCTTTCAAACATTCTATACCAGCCACGCCGCCGCACTACACCGTCGGCTTTCACCGCTGCTGCGTGAAACCATTCTGGAACTACCCTTAACACTCACCTGAACCACACCTCGGGCTTCGTGAAGAAACACAGTCTGCGCATAGCATACGCTCACATCTCAGCCAAATTTTGCGGAGCACGACGTCACCATTTATTCTCAAGCACAATCTTTCCGAGCGAGGCCTTCTCCTCACCCGTTTTGAAGCTGCTGGCGGCCTCCTATTCACGATTTGCATAGGCGAGTGCTATTGGCCGATAGCTGACATCGATCAAGAATGGTGGTTGGGTCAGTACGCTTCTTCCCACTGTTACGGTGTATATCTATTGATACGGTTTATTAAGCAGGCTGAAGCAAGCGAAAATCTGCGATTCGAACTGCGATAACAATTACGACTTTTGGAAGAAGTGGACTATTTTCTCCTCGTGCTCAGTGGCCGCGGCTGTCCGCGTAGGAAATGAAATTTGGCCACACTGCTTTTCGTGGTCATAGCCATCGGGTCTCCCTAATCTCGATTATTTCTGGGCGCTCAGCTAGCCTCGAACCACGCGAAACTTATAAGGTCATACCACGCGTATGATTGGCAGCGCGCGCACACTTCGGTCTGCTCACGCCTAGACGCCTTGGCGTGGTTGCTCAGTGGCTATGGTGTTGGGCTGCTGAGCACGAGGTCGCGGGATCGAATCCCGGCCACGGCAGCCGCATTTCGATGGGGGCGAAATGCGAAAACACCCGTGTGCTTAGATTTAGGTGCACGTTAAAGAACCCCGGGTGGTCAAAATTTTCGGAGTCCTCCACTACGGCGTGCCTCATAATCAGAAAGTGGTTTTGGCACGTAAAACCCCAATTATTATTATTATTAGACGCCTTGGCAGATGTCGGTTCGTACTGATCTATTGACAGCCCTTCAAAAAGTGCAATCCTAATGGGGCTACCATCCACTGGTCAAACTGGTTCAATAGAAAGCTGGTTCGTAGCACAGCCAAACTGGAGCACATGAGAACGCACTCAATACATTCCAAAAAGAAAAAGAAATGCCAGGCTTAATGTCACGATAAACTGTAAGCCTAAGCTTGACGCGCATGCAAATGAGGTGAGGATAACGTTTCAAGCACCACATCAGCGAAAACAAGCATGACGTTCCCTCATGTAAGCGTGAGGACAATACTTAGTAACATGGTTCAATCTTGTGCGAGCTTCAGCAAGCTGCGTAGGAGTGAGAAACGCAAATCACACGCATAACAACCCGCGGTGTGCGCGCACGGAAATTTTCCATCACGCATATACAAATCCTAATAGCGGAGCCGTGATTTATCACGTGATCTGCGCGGAGCGCAGGAGAGGGAGAACAACGCTCTGCGCCTTCTCACTTTCTCACTGCCGCGCATGGGGAGAATATGAAACTTTTTCATAGGGAGGCTTTTTCATTCTCCGGCGGACTACCAGTAAGTTTGTTCATTGCAGAACAGAGCTTTTGGTCGAATTGTCGGAGTTGGCGTGTATCACCATGTTCAATTCTGCAGACATTCTTGGCGTGTATAGCTTGGGCAGTGCAAGCATACCATTGAGCGTGCCGAAATCACAAGAGAATATCAACCACGGCCTGACAGCTCAGGATAAGCATTTTCATATGGATGATGCATATACTGCGGCAACTCACCTGCCATTCATGGACGATGAGAATACATAGGCGAGAAAATTAGTCATAGTTTCCTCATATTAAATGGTGCTAGCTGCTGATTTATCGCGATTTACGGTGTTTGCTTGTAACGTGTGCGGGGCAAAATATGCCTTAATGGTGCATTGCTTAAGTACAGAGCGAGAATCTTTCACGCGAGCAGTAATTGTTGATAGAAATAAAGAACAGTCAGTCTCGTGGTTTTTGGGCACGTTTTACCGCTGGACTTATGCCCCTCTGAATTTTTTTGTATATTGCACTCAAGCACCATATTCACACGAATATAATGCGCTTATTTTGGAAACTTATAACATCGGAACGCGCCTCGCGTTATATCTTCTGGCTTATCACACGAATATACCGGGTTCTTTTTTTCGTTTTTTTAAATTTTATATTCACCAGCTCACCGTGCTCCCCGTGCCCGCTGCGACTTCGCCTCGGTCAAGGGGGGCGAGATGGGAGATATGCCACTGTGAATTTCGCACCGTGTTTCTTCTCATCATTTAGAACGCTGTCAGTGGCGCATCAGGAGGGTTACTGTGTATTAATAGCAACCTTGAGCAAGATGATCGGCGCTGTTTTGCAGGTGCCTCAAGGGAGCGGCGCACCAGCACGCATTTCGTTAAAGGCTTTGCCGCGTCTGATTCTATCGCGGGCCCGTCTGAATGTCAAGGAGGACGGCGCCGTTCTCGACGACCGTGACGGAGGCGTCAGCCCTCGACCTTTCAACGCATTTTGTAAGTGCGCTTAGCACTTACAATGAATGAAGCCATGCGGGCATCCGCTTTTCTTTTTAAGCGTGATTTCTTGCTACTCTGTGGCGTAACTTGGCGCTGTATTTGTTTTTCTGAGAGAGTCCGGAAGTTCCCGCTCACGTTGCATTTGTGGTGGCGTTATTTACGGGCAAATACGGCATAAACGCCTAACGAGAAAAATAACTCTCCCGCGGTTTTCCAACCGATGATAGTGATTATTTTTAGATTATTTCACACCGCAGTAAGAAACGCTCCTTCAGCCTACGTTCTCATCGCACATTGATAATTATTTTCTGTGCTGGTCAAGGGGAAAGTCTAAGTCTTGTGCATTGTAGTTAGCGCTTAATGTAGAGGCCGCGTATTGCATGTCCTCTGCATTTTGTACTTATGTGGTCGGCAGGCATATCGCTGGCTAAAAAAAACTTATTTTTCGAAGTAACTAACTTCATCCTACCAGCCTAGAGTTCACCTTGTATGTGCTCTGGCGAACGTGGGCTTCGGGCAGGGATGCTACGAGAAGTGATATCGGATACAACTAATCTCGTGTGTTTTTGACTACGAAGGGTCGACAGGAAATAAAATGGCCGTTATTAAACGCTACAGAGAGGGACCATAAATCTTTTAGAGTGATTTTCAGGAGCATATTGATGTCTTCATAGTAACGGGTTAACGGAAATTGAGGCACAAGCCCACTGCGAGTTTCCCGGCGAGCCTCACGCTGAGCGGTGGTGGATTATCTGTAAATTACACGAGTGAGGTGGTTCTCCGCTGCACGTCGCTGATGTCTGTCTGCTGACGGCGCTGCTGCTGATCGGTCTGCTGTCTGCTGATCGGTCTAGTTGTAGTGTATGCGGCTCACGGTATACCACTGCCGATAAAGTAAAAATTCATAATTTTGTCAGCTATTTGCCGACTGAGAGTAACATGCATCTGAGAAGGGCTGCATGCGAGGTTGCAAGCGGATGTGCTGCCTGCAACCTGATTGCGCTCTGAATTGCGATGTCTCTTTGTGTGCAGCTCTGCACATTATGCACGTTGGACTTTAGAGAGAAAAAGTGTGACTGTGTTCAGTGAAAATGAATATACTCTATTCGTTGCAAATGTACTAATGCAGCTCTTGATTTCCAGCTACAAAACCATCTGTGCCAGACCAGCAACGGAATAAGCAACTATTCGCGATCAATGACCCATGGATTTGACACGATGCCGAAGCAACGACACAGGAACATGTTTGTCTGCCGACGATGGCTTTTCATGGTAAGCAGTTTAACTCGAGCCATCCATATAACCATCCGTATCCGTATGGATGGATGCTTCGAGCGTCCCCTTTGGAACGGGGCGGTGGTTTGCGCCACCAAGCTCTGGGTATTATATTGCCTAATATCCTACCTATGTTAAAGACAAGGAAAGTAAAAAAAAAACCCCGAAGAATTCCCATCACCAAACTTTCTGACCCCCTATAGGGAACTTCGGTTTTGTACGCTTTTGTTTCCCTACTTTTCTTCCACCAATCTCCCAGTCGCCTTTTACTAATCTTTAATGCGGATATGTTTACCTTCCCTGTGCTCTGGCTGAACCCAAGGGCTTCAAGGAGGCCATAGGTGCCTAAATCGACCGCTGGGCAGATATCTTCACATTCTAATAAAACATGCTCCATCGTTTCCCCATCTTTACCGAAGCAAGCACATGCTTCTTCCTTCTTGTTGTACCTCGGTTATAATTGCGTGTCCTGAGGCATCCTGATCTCTCTTCGAAAAGCATTGAGCTTCCCTTTGAGTTATCATAGATTGTTTATTTCCTGATTTCGTTCTTTTTATCTTAAGCAGCTACTCATAGCAGCTTTCTTCTCCATAACCGCCACTCATGAGATTATCTCAGCCTCTCTGACTTTCCGTTTGACGTTCTTTAATTGTTGCCATGTTGTTCACCATACCAGTCGCATACTTGCTGGCAAGCTTCCTAGGTAATTTCCTCCACTGTGCCTCAACGTTTTTCCTGTACAAATATCTGAACACTCTCCCAGCCCATTTACTTTCTGTCATATTCCTCAGTGGTTCTAGCATAGGACGAGAAAATGAATGGCAGCGCCACCTGTCGACTCGAAGGGTCGCTAAGATTCATTCACACCACGGCGATTTCCGAGCGAAATGTAATCTGACGCTGGCTGTGTCTGTTAGGATTCATGAATACGGATGATCATGGGAAAGCGGTCGGTTAGTCAGTTTGTGCCCTCGAACGCTGGCTATTACCCCCTCAAATGAGTGTGATTTTGCTAGTGCTCAGATAGTAATAAAAATTTGTTCCTACTAACCGTGGCGGTGGAAAAAAATGTCAAGGTAACTGCACGTGCGGTCGAATCAGCTCCACGTGTACATAGGAGTTCATACATCATTCGTGCAAATCTTGATTTGGAATATTGTTTTCTTACAGAATTTCCCATCTAAATTTCATTATATCGTATGTTTCTACGCGCAACGTCATTGCATGAGTTCTTCCCTGTTGTTTTGAGAGGATCAGCACCGATTTCGGAGATTCCTGTAAATATTCAAAAGAACTTGTGTCTCAAAGCACGTCTTATTAATGTGGTAAATGAACCTACGTAATAAAGGTCTACATTAGCAGTGTGGGGTGGAATGGCTCATATGTAACAATAGTCATTGCAACGTTAAAAAAGAAGTAAACGAAGATAACTTCCGCTCTTAGGGAATCTGGTTCTCTGGCATCGTCATTCCTGCTAGGACCTATTTATGTTGTGCCGCCCTTCTCCATACTCACGAACGACCCCTCGTGCACTGGATCGTCCACGATTTTATTGATGGTCGACTTCCAGCATTTGCGTTACCCGCTGACTTCGTCTCTAGATGAAGTTGGCGCTTGTCCTGTGTCGTTCTCCCTCTCGTGGTCGTCTTAGTTGGCACTGTTCCTACCTCATTCTAGTATGCGCCATCTAGCCCAAATGAATGTTGTTCTCAACGTTACCCACGGTCCCCAGATCAATGCCTCTCACGTCAATGCGAGGTTACGTTTACCAACCTCCGACGGAAAGTTCCATCGCAAAATTTTTTTTTCCGTTGTCGGTCTGGACTTTCTACTTCTAACTTTTGCTTTTCGTAATAAAGAAGAAATCGTTGATTGTTTCCTTTTTTCATGCCGCCGTTTCACTTATTTGCGCAAAAATTTTCCTTGAACCTTCGTCTTGCGTTCTTCGTGACTATTCCAGAAACTATTATCACTAGGAGTTGCGCAGTTTGGCCGCATCCATAGGACAATTTGCAATTTACTCCATATATTTATAGAAGCATCATCAAGCCGGTTACAGTGCTAGGGGTTCTATTTCTCTGGTTTAACGTTCGCTATGCTTTCTAATAAAGTAGATTTTTCTTTTCTTTTAACGTTCGCTATATTTTTTAATAAAATTGTTTTCTTTTTGCGTCTTTCAAGATATTGTTACTGATGAACACTAATTAAATTTATCATTTGCGTGGCCTATTTCCTTCGTGGCTACGTCCTCTGTTGAAAAGGGCTCAACATAAACATGTAACTATGTTTCGAGGACCCACCAACGTTCTTGGACTGATCGATTCAGAACGCTCCGGCAGCCTTTCAATGGTCGCTTATAGCAGCAATACTAGGCTTTATTAAGATACTAAATCAGCCAATATGTTTTCCAAATACAGCTTCGATCCTTTCTTACGTGACTCTATACCGTTGTTAGGTGTTAGGTTGAGTCGGGCAGCTGCTCCGCCTGAACGTCTCTGTGCCTGTGACGTGTCCATAGTCCAACCGTCCATAGCAAAGCGACGTCTCTCAGGGAATCTTTGGAACGATCAGTCGAATATCAGTCGATCAGTCTACCCGGCTATAGGCTGAATGACTCAGCGCACGGTTTCGGTCAATTTCAGAGAGGCCCATTTATTTTGGGTCTGTACGGTAGGAAATGTGGGGGCTACAAACAGTCCAGAGTTGTATGCACGCTTCTTTCGCTTCTCGTAACGCGCGGAGGAGAGTGTTCAGGGTCCGGGACTGATTGTAGGCGGGGTGAGCACAGCGGTGGCCGACTTGCAGCCGTCGCAGCTGTACTTCCGGCGGCCGCTGACTTCGGCGATGGCGTTCGGGCCGCAGGCGCCATGTTGCTTGGTGATCTTGAGACCTGCGTGCAACGGAAGTGCCAGTGACACGAGCGCGTTAAAAGCCGATGAGCAACCAGTGACTATTTTTTTTAACGCCAACAACAGTGACATAACACATGGCGCAGGGAACGGAGGAGTCAGTTTTTTCAGTAGCAGATGCTCCGGCTTTGAGCTACGGCAAATTCGTCGCTGAACTTGAGACACACGTGTTCAGCTTGTGACCTCACTGGGCGCACCGGTGTGGTTGAACTCTGGGGTATTATGCAGGCGCGCACCTCAAAGCGCAGGGCCAAGTACAGCGCTTTGGCTGGACCCATCGGGGGCAACTCGTTGCACAAGACACCTCATTGTCTGACGCTGGCGCTCAATTCTGACGCTGGCTCGCAAGTACGTAGACTGTCGAATTTGTCTGCATTATGTACTAGAGTCATCAAAGCTGCCAAAACACGTACTCTTATGTTGTGCTTTCGAATCCGCAAGTGCGGATTTTTTTGTGACGCAATACTCACATCGAATAATATCATAGTTACTTAAAGAGAACGATGTACTTCTTTTTTACTCGAGCACTCTGCTCCAGATCTCCGCAGTGTTTGACAGCGACAAAGAAAGAGGGAAAAAGAACAAAGGAAAAAAAAAGCTAGACTAACACGTGACGTCGTGCGTGTAGTAGCAAGGACACTCGTAGCAGTAGACGTCCTGGAAGACGTAGGCGCAGACTTCGCCGTCCTTGCAGGTGGGGGCCTGCGGCGAAAAAAAAAAATGGCGAGAACAGAGTTCAGAAGCGTGAACAATGAGACCATTTCTACGTAAGTTTCGACGTTTTACGTTTGATTTCGATGTTCGACGTAAGTTTCAAGAACTACCGGCGTCCCGTGGGTGGTCCTGAATGATGGATACCTGTAAACTGGACGTTCGCGAAGCTTTAGCTGCACGTACCAAGAAACTTGAGCACATTTTTAGGGATAAAAAAAGCGCTGATACCTAAGGGAAGTAAATAAGGTTGACTGACATACACGCATAGGGCATAGTGTTTTAAATGATCGTGTAACATGTCATTTAAATATTTAGTGGGCAGGAGTTTGGCCCATTCGATGGAAATGTATAATAAACTTCAATCATTATATTAGGCAGTGGCTTGTCCGGTCAAATGATCTAGCGTAGATTAACGTTTGATGGATCTAGCTCAGTTCGTAAAAACAAAACCTGAGGTCTATGTAAGCGGGACCAATGCTAATCGAAAAATACCCCTACTTCACTAATAAATATAAGATGTGATCGTCTTCAAGGAGACGAATAAATGTTTAAATACATTTTTATTTTTAGGATGCGGAATCTGTCGGGAAAAGCAGGCAGTCGTGCTTCTTGATATAAAACATTCTTTGTAAAAACGTTTAGTAGACCAATACAATTTTGTAGAACCTCCCGCTCTAGAAGACCCAGGGGGTTAACCTTGTATGCTGGCCCACTAGAGAATAGCATGCACCCAAATTGCAGCATTGATTGAATGCAAATGCAATAAATCATTATTATAGTTTCCCCGCGTAGCCCAGAGTGATGTCGGCCCAGTTTGCTTATCATGCTAACAGCGCATGCTGCCTTAGATTTAACTTAATCAATGTGATTTCGCCAGCTCACTTTTGCGTCGCACATTACACCTACATATTTGAAAAAGTAACTTGCAGAATTATTTCCTTACGGTATTGGAGAGTGATTGTGATTGTGTTTACGATTGTGTTTGCATTCAATGTAAACACAATCGCGGAACCATTGTTCACCGCAAACCAAGCTTCAAGCTCGGACCGGACGAACTCTGTCCTGTTCCGCTGACCGCGCTGGTCCTGTCTTCTTCATTTCCTTTTTGTCAACTATTTGTCATTTTCGATCGTTCGAAACTAACAAATTATTTCCCAACATCCGCCTGTTAAAGTCGGATTACTGTTCTTCTGCTAAACAATGAATCGCACGCAAATTGTCTTAAGTGAAACAACGACAAATGTTTTGGAAGTAACGCAGAAGCAATATGGGCAATGCAAGCTTTGTTTTCGGTTTTGACGCGGAAGCCTTCATGAGAACCCGCGATTTTCGCTTGTAGTCTGTCATTCAATGTTTTTGCAAATGTAGTCCGTAGCAGTTGTATCGCTTGCGCTGCAACCAGGGAGGTTTTCCCAACAGTGCTCCCTTTTTTAACGTGTCTACGGCACACAAGCCTTTCAGCAGCTTTTATTGCTCTGCAACTTGTGATCATTTTTTCGGCAGACGATTTATTTTCCGTTTATGCAACCTTGTCAACTACAGCTATTTATTCTCAGGCAGCTTGTTTTCAACCGAGCTATGAAGACGTTGAGCGCCTATTCGTGCAGTTCTTTTATTGAAAGTTAGTCACCTTTTCTTCAAAAAGTGATCCTGTGTCCCAATAGCTGTCCTTTTTTGAACTAGTCAGTATAGGAACGGTAACTAATTAGGCTGAAATAAATACTCTTGCTGTAAATATACACGTATGCCTCTGACTATTCGATATTAGCTTCGATATTCCTGTCTGCAACTCGTATTCGATTCACATTCAAAGAAGTTGATATTAGCCCACGCACCTATGTTATTACGGAATCGTAGCACCTATCTTCGTCGCCATTTTTCACCGGTTCAGATGGCGTCGCTTAGATGTCACAACATTTCGGTTCTCCCGCGAGTCTCACAGAAAGCCTAAAAGGAGGCGCCGAAATTAAACATTATCCGCAGTGGACTGTGAGGACCGCAGCCTCTGGAACAATGTTGATCATCTAGCGTTGTTGACCTGTATCCAAGCGACGGTACTCGAGGGTCGTTTCGTTTTGCGTTAGTTATAACGTGGGCGCCCCTCTCCGGAATCTACTGCGCGAGCTCGTGCACTCAACACCAGAACACAATGTAGCCACCACCGAGGGCGAAGTGGTGAAATGCGACGGAACCACCGACGCCGACGTAGCAGCTACGGCCGGCAAGCGTCGGCGCAATAAAAATCATAATAATAATAAATAAAGAATGATACTGCATCTGAGTTACAAAGAAATCACTTCACACGACCCAACGCAATCAGAATAGCAAATAAATGTGAGGGGCAATACGCACATTTTTACCGCCGCATCTTGTTTCGTGGTTTTCGATGATGACACCTGGAAATGGAGAGGAACGGAAATAATATTGTGATATTTGCGCGACCGGTGTCGGGGAAAATGGTCACGAAAAACCTTGTTTCGGCTAGTTTCATTCGTTGTCTATAGCGTAATTGTGAACCATCGTTAAAGTGGTGTGTTAGATTTGCATAGCCTCCATATGCCTACTAACTAATTGAACAAAAGAATGCACGAACTCTAAAGTGACCCCTTCAGTGAACGAATGCAATGTGCCCATGAAAATTGCAATGCCAAAATTTATTTACGCAGGATCAAATATCTAGTTTTTAATCGTATCCCACTTCCCAGAGTTCCTGTCTTATGAGAAAGAATTGCCACAATATAGAAGGTTTTGTTCATTTTATTAAGCGAAGTATATCGGTGGAAGACGTGGTGAGTCTTCAGCGACGCCTGTTATGTGTACTTTTTTGCGGAAAACGGGACACAGTGATTCAATTTTTTTGCAGGTATGGCACTTGGAGTTCCGGAACCTCCAAATCGCCATATGGGAGGCAGTTCTCTCCTTAATAAAATCAGTAGTGTACTTAAATATATCATCATTACTTTCTAAGAGACTACAATCAGTTCATTGTCCCGCTTTTCCAACAATTTCTCCGTATAGCTTTATTGAATTGAGGCGACTCCCAAGCCATGACGCGCCAATACATTGTACACGACTGGCATATTTGATTCAGACAGGTCGCACGTTTACAGATTATTTTCAGTGTTCCTCGAGGGAATTTCATTAAGCTCACTTTCCTTCTCAGAACAAGCAGTGTGGCATGCGGTGACTTTTTTTTTCATGTCCTCATTGACTTCCTAGTGGAAATTCTGGAAATTTGGCTTAGGGACAAGCTCGTCGTTACAAGACTCTGACGCTTACACACATTTATTCACGTTTCTCTCTGTTTAGCGCATTGATTATGACCTATGGCCCACATATAGAGCCCTTTTCCAAAGAGCTTATTGGCCCATATTTTTTTTATCAAATGTGCGCGTGCTTTTCTGTGCAAAATACGTTGATTTAGGCTCCGTGTGCATAGAACAATCATAAGGGGAAAATTGGCGTTACAAGAAAAGTTGCAGCTTCACCCAGAGTGCGAAGCATCGATGCGAGAGCTCACGGAACATAATACGCAATGCATGGCTCAATCGTAATAAAATTGAGGTTCACGGGAAGATGGATACCTGAAGTGATCAGATGACAATGGCCTACAAGAGATGTCTAACGTTTGGAGATAAGGTTCAAATTCTTGAGGACAACGGGCTTGTGTGAACATCTGTGACTATTAGTGCAATGGCTATTAGACCACACGCGTCAACGAACTCACCGCTACTTTCCTTCTTTCCTTCCCTCCTCTCTCTCCCTGTCGTCTTTGTTTTCCCCTTCCCCATTCCCCCGGTGTAGGGTAGCTAATCGTGCGTTATTCTGGTTAACCTCCCTGCCTTCTGCTTTTCTCTTTCCTTCCTTCCTTCCTTTCCCACAAATATGGTTTTTTTCCCGATCCATTGAATTTTGGACCCAGCTTCCTACTAACACGAAAATTGGCACCTGATAAGGATAAGAGTCGGTGCCCGTGACTTCTAGGACCATGTATTATATACTATGTTTATATGAATATATGTATGTATTGAGACCATTTTTTTCTTTTTCTTTTTCATATACCGTTGACTAGTGCTTTGCTGTGTGCCTTGTACCTTTGATTTGTTTACCGCCTTTTGCTGTGGGCGTGGGACCCTTAATTTTGTACCCCATTCCTGCGATAACCATCTTAGGGTTGCAGTATGTATAAAAATAACGCGACCTTGGTTCGGTGAAGAAAAGCGCACTTACTGACACGTTTTCTCAAACCTGAGACATCACTTGTTAGAACGTTTGTGATGACAAATGCATATTATTGAATTCTTACATTCGTAAGGTGATTTAGGGCAGTCCTTTTGTCGGCAGGTGTATCCTTCGAGACACTGAAACAAAGGGCAGGTTTTTGAGTTATCTGAGAACGCGTTTCTCGCAGAAAAATGATGTCGCGTGATAAAATGTGAGAAATATATGCACTGTACGCTTGCAAGCTTCCTAGTACTGTATACTATGTTTCCGAGATATGGACCCAGCCAATCATTCTCAGGCGTCTTGTCCGTGCCCCAAACATCAATCAAATGTTGAATAAACATTGATTGATTGATTGATTGATTGATTGATTGATTGACTGATTCATTTATGAAAATAGCTTCAGTTTATTAGTGGCTGCTCCATAAAAGACAAACTCTGTGGTCGATGGTCGCAAATAATTCATTAGGCCACCTCTCTATTTACCTTCGCAAATATATTCTGCGCTTTGAAAAAGTGATGGTGTTTGATCGGTACAATTTGCTTTAAAATGCACAAATTACACGAACTAAGGCGCTCTTTCTTTCCTCCCCTCCTTCCTATCTTACATTTCTGTGTTGCTGTTACCTCCCTTCTGAAGAGTAGGCAGGCGTTGTGCCCCTTCCGGTGGCAGTTGCCAGCCTGCTCCTCGCTATCCCTTTCCTGCTAATTGTGTGTATGGTTTCAAAAAGGCGTGAGACTGTCAGCAAGCCATATATCCGTCCTGCTTGGAACATCTTCGGAGCGCTTTTACCACTGCGTAAATATTAACCTAAAATCCTTACAAAATGAATCTTGAGCGTTAACAGACTCCCTATAGACTCAGTGTAGGCCACGTCGCTGCTTGAATTGTCTCCTTCCATTATAATTTGTTTATACACCCTCTGTATACAAAATTCTTTTAAACAATTTTTGATGCGCCATGCAGCCTAGACTTAAGCACGGACCCTTTACATGATGTCACCGACATTATTTGACACAAAGTGTGGAACTAGAAGTCCACAGGTCACCTATGCATGTAGTCTATCAGCACGTTTCGCAGAAAGAAGTCGGTATAGACTTTTAAAAAACGCTTTAAATAAATCATTGACAGTGGAGGCCAGATGAAAGTGTTCGCTGGGTGAGAATTGTTAGAAGTGCTGCTTTCGTGCTAATTTCCATTAGGCGTACATCTACCGATTCACAACTAAAGATCTAATAAGTAATCTGACTCAAAAGCAAAGGATATTTAGCACTTGTCTCGACAGAAATAAAAAAAAAGACATCGTCAAAACGTATGCTGGGGTTGCTGCGAATCAACTACGGCGCTACGTAGCGGCCAAGCATAGAGCAAAGGAAAAGTCAAGTGTCAAATATTTACATGTTCTCGCTTTGTCTAAATTATACTAGGAGTATATTTGGTCTACCCATTTATTTAAATCGTTCGAGGCCGATAGCGTCATTTCGTCTTAATTCAGACAATAAATCCGATAAATAAATTCAATAAAGGCACTAAATTTAGACTGATATAGCATTGATTGAAATTTATTTGATTGGATTGAAGATTGATTTAATTGAAATTGACACAATAAATTCGACAATAAATTTCGCCTAAATAGAGACAATAAATAACGAGGAGAAATTACAGAACAACGTAATTTTAGCAATTATTTTCTATTTAACTACTATACGACTAGTGTTGCATTTAGAAAACTGAATCCAGCCAGTACAAGGATCATGTACATTTGCCAGAAGTCCTGAGTCACACACCCGGTTCGAGATATCAGCTCAGAACACATGCGGCAAAATATGTTGGTATTTTAGATATTAGCTTCCCTTAAAATTCTCTTGTTTCCCATATTAGACACACACTGTGAGACCGATCTACTTAGAGCGCTGATTTATTTCGTTGAACATTTCACAGGCTGTACAAATGTGATTTGGCAGAGCTGAATTCCGGTCATTGTGACCAACAACGTAAACGATAACCGACGAAAAGCAAATAAATAAATAAATGATAAGCGATCGTACTGTGTAAATACGTTTCTCACCGTCCATCCATTACCGCACTGTTTACCACAATGTTCAGGGACGGTTATCTCAAAACTGGGGCTGTTTGCATTTTTTAAATGACGCGGTGAAAAACTATCCAAAGCACGTTCAGCATATCACATCTCTAAAGATATTGCAGCCGCCGTAAGGTGGCCATGGAGCCAAGCACTGACCAGAATTGAAATGGGATCGCTTTGGTTTCATAATTATGTGACGTTCCGTAAAACCTGAAATTGTTGCAATAATCATGTTAGTTAGCCAGTTAACATTTTCGTGTGTTTTGTTTACACTGCACGCCTATTCAAGCTCTCGAGCTGTCGAAATGGATTACGGCATCTGGCGCAGGCATTCATCGAAATTAGTAGAGCGAGAATGCAATGTCTCGTAGACTTCTGCATACGAGCATGGTAATTCCTGTGGCTCCCAGCTTCCTGCGTGGTCATCTTTCGTAACAGTTGCGGCAGGCCATCCAATTGAACTGAACGTACCACCTGTCAGCAACTTGTATGGTAGGCGCAGGTTAGCCTATATTGCAACGAAATCATGGAATAATCTTCCCAAGAGGATAAAAGAGAGTCCAAGATTTTCTCATGTTCTTAAGCAATGTATAATTCCTAATGGATTTGTTTCCGTAGTGTAATAGTAACAGATTTCACAACTGTTAGTTTTTCTCTTGTGCTATAGCACATTTATTAATATCATGCTAACAAATATGTTAGCGGAATCCGTACTTACAGATCACATTACCTGTTAACTTGAGTTGCAGTTGTGTTTTGTATTCACTTGCATGGGCCCAGAACTAGCAGCATTGCTAAGGGCCCAGGTGATTTTCAGCAACTTTTGTAGTCATAAATAGAGATAGACTGAAACTGAACTTAAAGTAGTCCATAGGAGCCTTGAATACCTACCGAACAGGTCTTGTCGGTGACAACGATGCCTGCAGAGAAAGATTACGTCAAGAAGCAAACTTTAAAATGTTATCTTGTCGCATTTGAAAGGGCACACGCAATACAAATGCAGGATTTGATAAGCGCTAGTACCAAAGTTATTTTTTTTTGCAAGTGCTATTATACCGCATAATACAGTTTTTGTTTCTTTGCCCTTAGAACGATGGGTTATTTGAATAGCGCTTCATTTTAGAAGTACTCGCATCATTCTACTAGTGAAAATATCGTCTTCTCTTCACGAACTTGGAAGTAACGTCTAAAAATGAAAAAAGCGCCTCCGTATTATTATTTACGCACCGTATACAGTTCATAAATGGAGGGACTCAGAGAATGAAGTATTTTCAAAAAGCACTATCAATTAAATGGAAGTAAAGCAACAAGTTGGTGATATCGAGAACACAAAATTTGCACTAGAAGCGATACCTTTAGGCTATAAAAGTGTACGTTTTAAGCGCCTAGAACAGGCACCTAAAGCCTAGTTTTACACAGAATATATAGGGGTCGAAATAGGCAATATAAACTATTCGTAAACCACGACATGTATATGTACTGAATGCACGTAGCCCATTTTTATGGTAAGAAAATTTACGTAGCGTTCGCTTTTGAGGTCCTAAGGGCAGCCACCACAATGTGAAGGCCATCGCTTCTAAGAGCTTTGAAGGGCAAATGACAGGCCGCTGTCAATCCACATATTACTGGCAAAACACTTGATGCATTTATTATAGCCCAATGAACACATATTGCAGATTTATTAGTAAAGCCTTCCTCTTTACAATGACATATCGAGTAGAGCAATCCAGAAAAAACACAAAATACGGGAGGAAAGCTGCTAAACAGTTAACGAAACTAAAACTAAACTAAGCTAAATTAAAATCACCAAATGTTCCATCAAGAACATAAATGTTGAGTAGTGTGCGCTTACAAGTATTTGTAAATGTTATAGAATAATAACTCGTAATTATTATCTCTAGGTCTTGGAATTCTGGATCTCACTCAAAACAAGCTCAAGCATCAGGCTCAAGACAAGAGGTCGAAATCGACAGAGGCGAATGTAGGAATTTTTGTATTTCAGTGCGTCTGACGGCTTCACGCTCACGCATTCTCTAGCGTTCACCCGCAAGAACCAGTTCCCAAAGCTGGCACCACACTTATGTTACGGTGTTGTAGTAAACTTAGGGTGTGGTAACTGTGTCACAATTTACGATTCATGGACTGTTCGCGAAATTATTTCATAAGGCGCTTTTAGTACATCGCTATGGCATTATTTGTTGCAAAGCGTTCCTCTGTTGGCGCACAGGAGTATGTATTGTACTACAAGCAAATATTTACGTAAAACTAGCTGAACTGCAGCTAAAAGAAGAAACTAAGGAGATAAAAATACATATAAAAAGCAGTAATACTAGCCCGAAACAATGACTAAGAACAGAACAATAATTGCAAAGCTACTGAGACTTAGGCCGAACAAAAAAAGTGCCTTTTTTATTCCTTGAAGTTTCTTCAAACGTCTCTAGCGTCTTCGTTGCTAGGGGAGATGGAGGTAGGATGGAGTGGGGAAAAGTTTAATGCTTATATATTGTACAGTGTGGATGTGCCGCGGAGGCGCTGAGGAAAGGGACCGCGTAATTACTTTGAGGAGTGTTTCCAGCGGACGTTGCATGCACGCGCTTAGCACACACCCAGCGCCCGCTATACAGTCCAGTATTTCGTTTCTCAAATGGTGGCGCGTTTCTGTCTACAATCACCGCCTACATGTGTAACATGGAATTTCGTGTACAGTGCCCAAGAAGGAGGCTTTCGGCGATCTTTTTTTCTGGAATTATTAACCAGTGTTGGGCAGATGGCTACTGGCACTAAAAAGCTCAATTAACGTTGACAACACAAGCACTTATTTGAAGGCACTTTGACAGGTGCATTGCCAGTACCGCAGCGTCTGCAAAAGCTGCTAGTTATTGTGGAAAGAATGAACCGAATGGGATTTCGCAACAATAACAGTGCCCCCCCCCCCCCCTGTCAGGAACAGGCATATATAGTAACAATGAAATTAAATAGGCATTTTTAATGATTCCTAAGTCAGTCCTACACCACATTTTGAAAGATAGATCGTTGCTCATATAACAAAGGGGTACATGCGGGCCCTGATCCACGAGAACAATAGTCATTTGCCGGTAATAAGGTATCTGCTCATGACTGGGTTACATTCAAGCTGCAATTAAACATATTTACTCTGAATATGACAACTTCAGCCAGTACCATTTTCAGTTTATCCCACTTAGGCAATATGTTTGACAACATTTTATGCTAGGTGTTGGTATCGCGGTAAAAACATTGGTTTCATTGCAGAAATATGTACTTAGAGAATTCAAAAATGAGGCGTTTGTGTACATAAACCTAAATACCACTTGGTTCGCTAAGCAAGACAGCGCGCATATTTTCTAAAAATTCACTTTTACGATGTTCTTATTGTTACTTGCTAAAATCACGTGCACACCGTCCACAGTTCGAGTAACTTTCGTGACATTGCAAAAAAAAATGGAAAACTTCTGGACTACGTATCGCACGTTTCAGTACACGTGTCATTTGCATTTCTTTCATATATTAAAGCATTAGGTTTCGACAACCGCAAACACGGATGTCTCTCGCAGCTGCTGCTCAAGCTGTGGGCATTCAACGAGAGTGCTCACTGTAGAATATGCAGAGACGCTCCAATGATCTCACAACATTTCAAATAGTTCAAACATTTCGAAGACAGACAGTATCGTGGATATCGACACTCACAGTGGCCCTGCGTCTTGCAATTTGATCCGGAGGTATAGTTGTAATGCGTGACGCACATTTCTCCATCGGTGCAGTCGCCGTTCTAAAACGTTTGACACAAAAGCAGTTCAGGTCCACACCACTTGCAAACAGCAAAACAACGCGAAACAACGTGCAGCATCAAGGCTTTTATTGTGTTTTATTGTGTTTATATTGCGCTTCATTGTATTATAGTGTTCATAAAACCTTCAAAAGTAAGGGCTCCAAGACGTTCAGAAGGTGGGTAACCTTGTCCATGCTTTCTAGGATATCGAATAAAATTAAATTGAATATGCGCGAATAATTGGACTCACAGTGGTGCAGGTCACATTGGTGCATGTTGCGCGTCCACTGTAAACCAAGGCTGCAAAAGACAAACATGAATTAAACTCAGAACTTGTGTCCGAACATGACCGGATAGAAACTGCAGTCTTTAAGTATGCACAAATGCGTCAAACGAACGCGCTCAACTTTGACCGATCCAAATGATTTGTCGTATCAGAATTAGCCTGAGTGGACGCTCTCAAGCTTCCTCATAAGCTATGCACCAGCTACTTCTACAGCGGATGAATCAGTAAGTAAATGCTATGCTACTATAGTGCTGCTGCTCCTGTTGCTTCTGCGGCTGTTCGTTACCTGGGACAATATAGGAAGTATAACTACCGTCATAACATTGCAGCTGAAAGAAGAGACTAAGTAAATAAAAGTATATATCACAAGCAGTGATACTAAGCGGAAACAATGACTCAGAACAGAAAAAGGGAGAAATGTTCTCAGAACAATAATTGCAACGCTACTGAAACTAAGGCTGAATAAAAAAAAAGTAAATTTTTTGATTTCTTGTAGTTTCTTCAAGCGTCTCTAACGACACGTCTTCGTTACTATAAAGGGTGTTTCACGTAACTTCAGCCAAACGTTTAAAATATGCAAATACTACCTAGCTGGACAGGATGAAGGTACTGTTGTTCGCCGTCGCTTGGAGATACTTGAACAGTTTTTCTTTCTGCCTAATTAGATAGTTAGAATTACTTAATTCTTCTACTTCTAAATTATACATATATGAAAAGTGCCAATGAGAAAATTGTAGAGCAACATAAACTCCCGATACAGCTTTCTGTTTCTCAATACGTGCTCCACAAAAGTGTTCTTCGGTGCGTGAAAGAAGCCCGCGAATACACGCCAAGTTTTTTGAGTGGCGATTCGCGCGGCAATTTTGCGGGTATTGTCGGGCTTCTTTCCCGCTCGGAAAAACATTTCTACAGTGCGTATTGAGGAACAGAAAGATGTATGGGGAGTTTCCCATGTTGCTGTACAGTTTTCTCATTGACACTACTAATCTAACTACCATAATTGCGAAGTTGATTAACTAATTAAGACTAATTATCTAATTTGCGCAATGTAAAAAGGTAATGTGAGCATTTTCAAGCGACGGCAAACAACATTACTTTGGTTCTATCCGGCTACGTGGCATCTGCACATTTTTAATGTTTGGCTGAAGTTACGTGAAACAACCTGTATAGCAATGAAGATGTGCCGTTGGAGACGCTTGAAGAAACTTCAACAAATAAAAAGAAAACATGAATGTGTCCCCATTTTGTTTACAAATTCAGAACGCTACGGGACTTGCGTCGGGATATTCATTGATTCAAGGTTCGATGCCCAATAAAATGAAATCGCCGTTGTTAACTTATCAGCATTCGGAACTCGTTTCCACAGGGAGCGCTGAGAAGAGGTTTCACAAACGATAAAGGGAGAAGCAAAACGTTCGCCCAAAACATAACTTCGAGAAATACCGTAAAATTCGACAAATACCGTAACACGTAAAGAAAGGCCAACACCTGACTCACCTATGAGAGCTGCTACGATAACAGGATGCATGGCGACCGTCTTGGAATGCCGACTCCCGAGCTATACTCAAAGTTAAAGCACCGAGAAATGTATTCCACCGCTGGGATTTCAGTGGCACGGCGCCGAGGTTTCGTTTTCCCGAAACAGACGGCTTTCGTTGTTCACAGCATTGCGGTGGAGCCTTACCACAAGGCCATAGCACGCATAACTTGTCCCGATATTTGCGTACAGCGTAGGTAACGCATGGCGGAGGGTACGGACAGCTCGCGCTCTACGCGAGAGAATGTAGTCCCACGTCGCCGCACCGAGGTCGGCTGCGCAGCGCATCACTGTTGAGGGCATACGTCCGTTCTTTCACGGGAGGTCGGAACGACGTTTTGCTGTTACCGTTCCTGAGGCGGAAGGGAAGTCTCGCAAACTCACGAAGCGGGGCGGAGTAACACCACATCGTCCGGAAACCTTCTTCCAGGCACTCTCGACTGGTTTTCCAACAGCTCCGTCAACAACCGTGTGCCTCTGTCACACTGCAAGGAAATTACGCTAACAAGGAGCTTTAGAACGCTTACTCACCTGACTGGGAGACGCGCGTTGAATATATTTTTTTTTTGCGCGGGATTTTCCTCCGCATGACCTAACCGGTTTGCACGTGACAAGCGTTGCGACTGAAGCGCGGTTAAATGCGTGTCCTTGATGTTTGCATTCTCTTGGGGTTTCCTTATTTTTCTTTATTTTTTTAAAACAAAATGACGTGACAGGACTCAGCAGCAATGAATTACGAGATATGATCTGGTGACATGCGTAGTTACGATACGAAAAAGTGCGGAGCCGGTTTAAGTTGTAGCTTGAATATAAGGGTGGCCATGTTATTGGTAGGCGAGATATAAGCAGGAAGCACTTATTTTCTCGCCATCAAGCTCAGTCTCTATCTCTACGGCACTTTGGTAACCACGACGCCCGAAGAAGCGACAACGGATATTGTGTGTAAAGGATGACGTGACTAGAATGAAATGTGGCCGGTACGCCTTCTCGGCAGTGAAAACACAGCAGTTTTTATTTTTGCCGTTTATATAAACAGAGTCGATGAAACCGACCAAGCCGGTGCGTTACAACGGCCTACGATTTCGCCACCAAGTATAATTTTGCACAGAATGGAGCTACACTGTTGGCTTGAAAGTTACTAACAGGGGTGCTGTTCTGCGGGCAGTAAAATTCCACCATGTTGGTGCTTCGATCGAATCAGCGAAGGCGTAGCACCAGTGTGACCCAATGAGAAAGGAGCAGATGGCGAATTCGAGAAATTGGCTGAATCTGAGAAGGTCTAGTATACCAGCCGGGGATTGAAAACTCGAACAAACTGACCGTACCGTGGGCGGGTACTTCGTGGATTATGGTGATTTGTTTACTTAACAGCGTATTTTAGCGTGATAGCTTTAAGACCCGTGTCACAGAAAATCTGATGTCGGCGTCCTCCATCCACCGCGTTGTCCGTGAGAAAAGATCCTCCCGAACCACGACTAGACACGCCCTTCGCATGGCGCAGAGGCGTTACTAAAATAATGTAATTTCTCAAAGTAAAATGCGTCAGACAATTCGTAACGTCCGACTTAAACACGACCTACAGACATGATAGTGTCGGATTGTATTTTGAATACACGACAGAGACAAAGAACTTTACGTCCTGAGGTACGCTACCGTTCAAGGCGGTAGAGCAGCGTACCGATCCCACACCGGGACGGGTATCTATAGGCAGAGCCTCACCGCCCGTCGTGGGCCCGCTGGATGGCCCGGAGCTGATGTAGAATGTCTGAGCTCCTGAGTGTGGAGCTACATTCCTCTTCGGTCGTGCATTGAGGACCCTGTAATGAGGGGCGCTGCCAGAGGAGGTGATTTAACGTACAAGCGGCGCCACAATCTGGGCATGTTGGGTCAAGGCCTTCGATGATGTGGCTGGGGGAATAAATACTAGCGCATGAGCTGGTATCAAGCATGCAGAGGGTAGATGACTGTGCTCTAGAGAGCTTCTCGTGAGGAAGGGGGAAGACCCTCCTGGCCAACTAATAATATTTGACGATTTCATTAAAAGTGAGCAGAACGCCCCCAAAGACCGCTAGATTGGAGCCCGAACATCCCCCAGGCTACCCAGCGTGGTGAGTTAGTTCGCGCGCTCGGGCGTGGCCGACCTCGTTCAGGTTGGCCATGGAGGCCAGATGTGATCCGAAGTGAGTCGGAAACCAGGTAATTGTGTGAGGAGTAATATCTCTGTGACCTAAAATGCGAGTTACTTCAGCTAATACCGATCGTGACGCAAAGGCCCTAAGCGCTGCTCGTGAGTCTGTGTAAACCTGTTGCTTACAACCGTCAAGGAGAGCGAGGGCGATAGCTACCTGCTCAGCCTTAGTGGGAGTGGCGTTCCTAATAGAAGAGGAGTGGTGAACAGAATATGTGTGATCAATCGGGACAGCCGAGAAGTTGGCCGATCGGCCGTACTGCACCACGTATACGAAGCATGCAGACTCATGGTTTGCGCGAACGTTTTTGAGCCGGACTTCCTCCCTAGCCTTCCGCCTCCCCGCATTGATCTGCGGGGGCACGTTGCGGGGAAAAGGAGAGACCGTAATGTAACCCCTTTGCTCCTTGTTGAGATTATGTTTGCGTTCCTCGTATAGAGCTGGACTACACCCTAGGACGGCCAGGATGCTCCTACCCGCGGCTGAGGAGGAGAGCCTCGCCATCTGAGCCGTATGCTTTGCCTCGATTATCTCTTCCAACGTGTTGTGAATACCCAGTTGCACGAACCAGTCCGTGCCAGCACGCGAAGGGACCCCTAGCACTCACTTGATCCTCTTGCGGATCAGTAGATTGAGCTTAGTCTTTTCATGACTCTGCCAGCAGGGCATGGCAGCAACGTAGGTAATGTGGCTCGTTAAAGAAAGCGTGGACCATCCTTAGTAAATTGTCCTCCCTGAGACCACCTCGAGAGTTGAAGACTCTAGTGATAAGCCGAACCACGCTTTCCGTTTTAGCTGTCATCATGTTGATGGTCTGCCCATTAGTTTCATTAGCCTCTATAAGCATGCCAAGAACTCTGACGACCTCTACCCTAGTGATGAGACGATCAGAGCTGGTGAGATGCTTTACATTACCGTCCGAGAATGAGACCCAACCCTTAGGTTTGACACCCCTTCTCTTGGATCCGTGCAGCAAAAGTTCCGTCCTGCTCGAAGAGAGTCGGAGTCCTGTTCCACTAAACAAAGCCTCGGTGTAATGCGCAGCCTGTTGGAGTGCCTCCTCTACTCTACCCTCGCTGCCGCCCGTACGCCACACAGTGATGTCGGCATAAAGGGCATGATGTATGCCCTCGACTTGCGAGAGCCTCTTGGACAGCCCACAGAGAACAATGTTGAATAAAAGTGCTGAGACCACCCAACCTGCTGGAGAGTACCTTTGGAGCCAAGTACGAGGGGTTCTGATTCGAGATCTCCTATCTTATTCGTGGCCATTCTGTTTCTGAGGAATGAGCTGATGAATGCATGAAATCTATGGCCCAAGCCAAAACTAGAGATATATTTGAGAATATCCATGTGCGAGAGATTGTCAAAGGCTTCTCCAGGTCAAGTCCCAGGATTGCCCTGACATCTGTCGTCTGAACGTCGATAATCTGACGTTAGATTAACTTCTTGGTGTCATGGGTTGAAAGTGACGGCTGGAAGCCAATCATGTTCTACGGAAAGATACCGTGTTCTTCAATGTGTTTAGATATGCGGGTGATGACGTGTTCGGCTACCCTGCCTATACAGGATGTAAGCGATATGGGCCTGAGATTAAACTGACCCAGGGGACGTCCCAGTTTCGGGATAAGGGTGACTGACGCAACTTTCCACGATTCCGAGGCGATTCCGGGGCGATTCCGGGGCACTGAATGGGCCCTCGGCCCCGGGCCCATTCAGTGCTATGAGGGCCTCCCTCAATTCATCCATGCTGAAAGGTTCGTGTAGAGGCTCCACGTGCGAACCCTCGTAAGGAGGATAATCGGCGTCGCATATGAGATCAATCGGCAAATATTTTTGCGCGAGTATTTTGAGTATTTCTTGGTCAGGGGGGGGGGGGGGTAGTCTTCCTGTTTGGCCACATGGTGAATTTTGTCGATTGGTCCCTCTGGTTGGATTTCGAGTTTGACTCATTGAGCAGGTGCTTGAGCAAGTTACATTTGCGCCCCGTGTGCATCTGGCCGTCAAACGAGCTATAAACCTCGCGCTACTGTTGCTATAGAGAGCGTCTCCTCTCCTAGAGAGCGTGTTCCTCAATCTCGTGATTCAGCTCAGCAATCGTTTTGCGGAGCCTGCGGTTGAGCTTTTGTCCTTTCCACTTGACTAGAAGGGCGTTTTTAGCTTCGAGCAAGTGCGCTAGACGGCTGTCCATCCTGTAGACCTTAAGATCAATAACTAGGAGCTTGGTGACCGCAGCCAGATCCTCTTTGAGTTGTGCTATCCAGTGGTGGAAAGATTCCAGTGACAATATACGAGAAAGCCTAATGATTCATACCCCCTTTTTCGTTGATTAGGGGGTATGAGCCATTGAAGTGAGAGAGAAACAAGGTTTAAGGATATGCTGAAGATGTTAGCCTGGATTTTGGCCTGACATGCTACTCCATGTGCTGGACAGATGATTATGATATATACAGTGATAAACACAAAATAGCACATAAGTCATACGCACACAAACACTACAGACATATTTACAGTTTCGTTAAAGCTCGGGGCCCAAAAGTATGTCATCAGCGTTTACGTGGCGCGTAACGCACAGGTGGTGCTTTGCCGTGGGCCGAGAATGTGCCGTAGTGCCAAGCTCGAGTCCCGTTGAGGTGCACTGCCGCCTTCAAAGACTCACTCTTCGACTATTGGTGAGTCACTGGTTGTAGCCTCAGCTTTACGGAGTTATGAGCCATTGCTAGGCCCACTATTGTTTTATATCGGACCCCGCGTCGCAGAGTATTCGGTTTCGGCTTCGGCATCAACGGGGCCGGATAGCGCTTTCGTGTTCCACTCGTAAAGGCGAATCTTAAGAGTCCTCCAAGTTTTTGTACGCCGGAGGCTATCACTTACCCCACCGGTAGTATAGTGGCAACGATAGGAAGGAACCACTAATTCAAACCTCAAAATCCAGATCAACGCACTGATGTTACGAGGCTCAAAATTGCAAGGTGCGGAAGAGCAACGCATACACCTATTGTAACATAGGTCAGGATATTCACTCACCGAGACTCTGATTCAAACTAATCCCAACAAGTGGTATAAAGTTCGTAAACAGGGATAGAGTGCCTCAGAAAGGCTGGCCAACGTTTCGATAGGAGGACCTATCTAGGTAGCCATCCGGTCTAGAATAGCTAGCCTCCCTGTCTTTCTTTCTCTCTCCCTCTGACTTAATCTCGCTCCACACTCATTCCACAGGAGTGAGAGACCGAGTTAGCGAGTGGCGAAGGGTGTGAGTGGTATGAACGGGAATTCCCGTTAACGCGGGTGCGAACGAACGCCACGGACAGCGATTTCGATTGGACTTGGAGTGTGAACGCGGGCTACTGTCAGCGAGTGCGACTGGGCATGAGTACGCATACTAGTGAGTACCCGTGAGTGGGAGTGGACGCGGGTATAGGCGTGAGTAGGTACGGGTCAGTGTGAGTGGACGTGACCGTGTACTCGCATGAACATGAGTGAGTTTGAGCGGCCGCGCGACAGGTACGCGTGTGAGTGCCGACGAGTGCATGCCACAAAGCGGCCGTCAGAATGTTACGGTTCGTGGCTGTACATCGTAAATATTTTACCGCTACTGGGTTGCTATAACGTAAACCTATTCCAAACTGCTTCTATTACATTTCTGCAATCAGCCCTCTGCGATTGGTCAAACATATTTTCGGCGCACCCCAACCTCGCCTGCCTCTCACGCGCCGTCACGAACACCGCGAGAACTCCCCATCGTATATGACGTGTTGACACCGTTTATGCGTTGGTATACCGAACAAAAGAAAAATAATTATTTTCGATTCTACGCCTTTTCTTGCCATTAGCCGTCTGCTAAGCTTTCGGGGTGTACCGACTTCGCCTGTCTGTCACGCAACGTCACAAAACTACGAAAACTCCCAGGACAAAGTGACGTGTACGCATTAAAGATGCATTCGCATGCTAAACAAAATGACTTTTTTTTATGGAACAGACGCAGACTGCCCCGTTCGGAAAGGAGTAGAAGACATCTGCCTGCCGATCATTCGGGCGCCGGCTACACGGAGTTGTGAGACCATAAATTTATTTGCGTATATTAAACGCCTTTTTTGCGGCAGTATAACGTTACCAAATCCTTTCGGCATGTTTAAAACATTTCCAGCTATTCTTCGCTGCAGATCTGGTTTAGCCGAATTTTGAGTGCGTAAACATTTCTATGCTTACCGAACGATAAAAAAATGTCCCTCCGTCCGTCCCTTCATCCGTCCGTCCGGTGAGACGATCCCTCCATCTGTCCATCCATCCGTCTAGTGAGACAAGACAAAGCCCGCAGCAGTGAGCGACTTTACTTTCACGCTGTCTGTCGCTTCAAGGCGAACGGGGCGGCGAGAACACAATGCTCACGAAGCTCGCAGCACACGCCGCGCCCTGCCCCTTTCGCAGATCGATCTCAAGATGTGGGCCTGCGCGTCTCTCTTCCTATGCTGAAGCGGCGAGAACACAGCGCGCGAAGCTATCAGCCGTCGGCGCTCTCTGTCCGCATCGCTGATTGCTTCCAAGATTCAATCCACGTGGCCATTCCATGTATGCAGCCGCCACCGGTGTAGCTCTGATCCCGCTTCATAATGGTTCGATGCGGATGGATGAGGCACTAATAAGCGATAACGGCATATAATGGTCGGAGCGTCATCAGCGCACCTGGTGCCGCCACCTGCGGTACTTCGCTTGCGTCATGATGCATCTAACGCCACCGTCCGCGCCAGTTCGTGTCGCTGCAGCGCTGTCGTTTTTCACTGGCCGGATCAAGTTTAACAACATTGATAATGACACCAGGCTGCATGGAGGGGTGAGCTGGTGGCAAAATGCTTACGCGTACACTTAACTCTCAGAGGAGCTTTCTGCGTGAATTCTTTAACCTTCCGTTGCAGGCTGCCGCAATTTTCGACAGCCCACCGCAAGCGAAGCAATCGGAAGCGGGCCAATCGCAGACGCCGGCAACACCCTCCTTACCCGATTACCTACTTTCGCTGCTCTAGCTCGACCCTATGCCGAACACCCTGGCAACTGTTGCGGGCTTCTCACCTCTTGTGAGCCAATTCTATAAGAAAACCTCTCAAGATAGCTAGTTCTATTGGTTTCGAAAGCAAACAAAAGTGGCCTCCTATAAACGAGATTAGCGTTAGATTGGTTGGGTGAAACAACGCTGCTTCTCACCGCCCGATGCTTCCGTCGGCGGTTACGTAAGTTTGACGCCACTGGTTTGGAATAAGAACAGATTCGAATAGGTTCATCGTACGGGGTCCTTGTCCTTGTGAATGTGCGGTGCTTTCTCTATTTCGCATTTCATGTTTTATGCCTCGACAAGCGTGCAATAAACACTTACAGACCCATCTGTGGCGTGAAAAACTCCCGATACAGCCTTCTGTTGCTCAATACGTACTATTTAAAGGTGTTTTTTTCCGAGCGTGAAAGAAGCCCGCGAATACACGCAAAGTGGAGCGGTCAATCGCGCGGCTATTTTTGCGCGTATTTGCGGGCTTCTTTCACGCTCGGAAAAATACTTTTATGTAGCACGTATTGAGCAACAGAAGGATGTATCGGGAGCTTTTCATGTTGCTATACAATTCGCCCATTTACACATTTATTTCTATTTGTAATGTTTGAGAAGTTGGTTAAATAATTAGGACTAATTATGTATTTAGGCCGAATGCAAAAAATAATCTGAGTATCTCCAAGCAACCCCAAACAACATTACCTTGGTTCTGTCCAGCTACGATGGATTTGCAGATATTTAAATCTTGGTGCATGATAGTTGGGACACCCTGTATAAGAGTTTTAAGGGGAAAAACTAGCATGCGATATATACGGTATACATGACGCCGCGGTGTCTCTAATATTGCGATATAACACACAGGCCATGACAGAGAGCAAACTGCAAGTGTCACGTTTAATCTCTATAAAGGAGTGTTGCCTACAGGCAATAAACATTAGAAAAAAACTTTTTTGCTGAGCTTTTGCCAAGGGTAGGAAGCCAGTATTCCTGGCTAAATTATTCGGCAAACACTGAAAGACAGGCCGCAAGTCTCAATTTTTTGGATTAGAGCAGGAACAGTAGACGAGAAAGTTTTGGCACGCGACTCACTTTCTTTTGAAATCATGATTAGAGGAGAACGACAGCGATGGAACACTCTTAAAAAAAGCTTGTACCATTTTGGGTGTATGGGGCTTTGGGGCTTAAGAATGACGCTAAAACGGTTCCTCAGCAAAGAAAAGTTGGCAGAACGAGGTCCTGAACCTGCTGAAAGTGTTCTAAAACGTTACACGGCCATGCAAAAACTTTTACTCCACGCAAATAAACCCGTGCTCTCCGGCAGGTGCGAGCAGCCAGTGCCTGAGCGATCGGCGGCAGCCATCTTTTATTCCTTTCGGAATGGGGCAGCCTGCGGCTATTCAGAAGAAAATTCAGTTTTGTTCGGCGTATTAATGCATCTTTAACGCGTACACGTCACTTCGACGCGGTGAATTTTCGCGGTTTTGTGACGTTGCGTGACAGGCAGATGAAGTGGGTGCAGTCCGAAAACTCTTGACCAAAAGCCGAGGGCTAATGGGGGAAAGGCGTCAAATCATAAATCACTATTTTTCTTTTGCTCGATCAGATCATGCATAATCATTGTGTACACGTCATATCAGATGGGGAGTTATCGCGGTTTTCATGACGTCGCGTGACACAGGTAAAGCGGAGGTGGTCCAAAAAAGTATTTGACCAATCACGGAGGGCTGGTTGCAGAATTGGAATAGAAAAGTTTGGAATAGTTCTACGTTATAGCGCCCTATATCAGTAACAACACAGTGGGCTGACTGATGCTGACCACAAATACCCTATTGCTGAAAACGTTACCGCAATGTTTTTTCTTTGGGCATTTATATTTTCGCTGTGTTTTGTATGTTTTGCAGAACAATAAATGTTTGCGTTAGATATCTTTATCGTTCGTGATCAGATTATGGTCGTGATTAAAGGTTTCATTTCGAATACCCGGGATTGCTTAGCTGACATCAAACATTTAGTGCACCTCCACTTTTTTGGCTAATTAAGGTCGGCGAAGATGAAGATAGGACCAACGCACGCGTGTTGAGCACCTGCTAGGAACACGGAGACGAAGAAGAAGAAGAAGAAGAGATGCCACGAAAGAGAAGTGATCTGGTTCGTGACGGCTCGCCTTTGCCTGAGTCTACGGTAAGTAGGCGTATTTATTTCAAGTGTTCGATAGCACTATCATGGCATGTCCGTCAGAAGGCACCAACAGCATTTTTACAGCGCTGTATATACTGCTGAGAATAAGCGGCATGTTTCGAGGAACTGAGGGGGGTGCTACTTATCACATGATGCAGTCCTTCGGATGTCTTTATTAAACTCTCTCTCTCTCTCTCTCTCTCTCTATATATATATATATATATATATATATATATATATATATATATATATATATATATATATATATATATATATATGTGCAGGCGCGTAGCCAGGGGGCTGGGCACACTAGGCAGGCGAACGCCCCTCCTCCCCAACTCCAATTTTTGTGTACCAGCATGCCGCGTGCTCAGCGCCCTCTCACCCCCTGGCCTCGGCCAAATGGGTGCTCTCCTCCCCTGAAAGTAATTCCTGGATATGCCAGCGGATTTGTAATTCGTATGGGCTTCAGGAATTGCGTGGGCATCCTGTCATTTGCTTGCTGTGGGAGTCGAGCGGACTCTGTGTGCATCGTTCGCCACTGTTCACGTTTAACGTGCACCCGCTTTCCGCCGTTGCAGCAGTATCACGTGGCCACAGAAATCCGGACATCTTGCGTGTGGAACGCCACCTGCGTGTTGTGCTTCCTGATGGCAGCCGCGTCCGGTTCGTGCGCCGCTTTCTACTTCGGCGAGGACGTGTCTCGATGGCTGCAGGCAAAGCGGGGCGTCTGCTTCACCTCGAGCTGCCTCCGGCTGGCCGATCAGATTGTCGGAACCGTAGACATGGGCACCGACCCGTGCGACGACTTTTACCTCTTCTCGTGCGGCGCTTACAACCACACGGGCACCTCCCTGCCAACCGGCCACCCTCCCGACCAACTACTCCGCAGAGTCCGCACGCTCATGAAGCACTGGGCGCTGGAGTACAGGACACCCACTCAGCTGCAGGTCTCCGCGTCTCTCTACCAGGGCTGTGTCGCCGTCGCCAGGGACCAGGTCAGGGGCGTGAGACACCTCCTTCACTTCATGCGCAAGCACCGCATCGACGTCTTCAAGCACGAACCGAGCGCCGATCCCCTGGACGTCATCTTGAAGCTGGCCGTTCGCTACGACATCAAGACGCTGTTCGAACTAGCCGTGGAAAATCGCCTCCTCGTCGTACGCCGCCGCCGGGACCTCGCCGACTGGGCGGTGCGGCGTCTGGCGCTGATCAAGAACCACACGTACGACGAGTACCTCGGAAGCACGTTCGCACTGCTGGGCATCACGACCCGCGTGGTGATCACATTTATGGTCGGATCGGTCTGGCACACGGAAGACATCGTCCTGCGCCTCTTCTCCAGGATGAAGAAGCACGACGGCGCGTTGGTGTTCTTCAATTTCACCGAGCGCGGAGTCCTCGACCGTCCCGAGTGGAGGAGCCACCTGGGTCACGTCTGGAACCGGGTCGCCGTGAAGGGCGCGCCCGTGGCGGCGTTTCTGAACCGTATCTTCCGAGACATGACGTCGCTCGCCATTGCCCAGTACGTGTCCTGGGAGGTGGTCCGGCAGCTGGGTCCGTTCGCCGACTTCCGCCTGCGGGCGCCCTACGAGTCAGACGCGTACACCGAAGACCGCTGCTTTCGCGCCGTGTATGAAGTCGCTGGCCTCGCGCCTCTCGCGGTCGTCATGGCCCAGGACGTCGGCACCGACACCGTCCTCGCGGCTGCCACCTTTCTGGAGACGCTTCTGCAGGACGTGGGTGCCACAGACGTCACCCTGCGACTGCTCGACCCGAAACGTCTTCTCGGTGAAACACTTCGCGGTGCCTATGCACCGACGATCAGTGGTGTGGAAGACGGCGAAAGCGATTCCTTTCTGACGTCCTACGTCCGGGCCCTCATGACGTCCAGGCAACGAGAGCTTGACGGCCTGGACTCTCCCGACCCCGCTCTTAGCACTGAAGACGTTTTATCCTACCGGGCAGTGGTGGAAGGCGACCGGCTCACCGTACCGACCTCTCTGCTCACATGGCCATGGTTTTCGCGCGACTTTCCGCGAAGCTTGAATTATGCTGGCCTTGGCTTCGTTGTTCTCGAAGCACTGGTTCGATCCGGGTTCAAGCTTGACATTCAGCACGAGCACACTGTCGGCATTACAGCGGTGAAACCGGTTTGGACACCAACCGCAGGTTGCAACGACACGTCTGGTCCCGGTGGTCGAGCACTGGAAGCTCTCCTTCAAGTGCTGAATCTGAGAGGTCGTGAGCGGAACCCGTTGAGGTTGCCAGGAGAACTTGAGGCGCTCAACGAGAACCAGCTGTTGTTCCTCGCCTTCTGCTTTCGCGGCTGCGCGAGGAACGACACCAGCAGCGACACGTGCAACGACGTTCTGCGACGCATGTGGCACTTCGGCAACACCTTCCAGTGCATGCCTGGCGATTATATGCATCCCAAGGCACTGTCGGGTTGTGCGGTGAAGCCCGAAATTGGCGCGCGCTCTCTGTTCACTGGAGAAATAGTAAGAAACGCTGCCCGTAAGATTTCGACGATGATGTTTAGCAACGATACCCTGGACCGCTTAAAACTCTTGTTTCAATATCCTAAACGTCGTCGCTGATGCATGAACTGAAGATAAAAGCAAAAGTAGTAGTTATGGAAGGGTTCTTTAATGATAGCGTCACAGTTGCTTAGTTGTGTAAGCTCCGTAGGTGGTCGAATGCATGTATTTGTCGCCAACTGTCTCTCTCGTTCAACTTTTGTTGGGTAGGTTGATATTGTCACGCCAATTGGACAGAATGTGCACTTGAGTTGGAACTTATGATTTACTCTTGTCGCTAACTGTTCACAGTGTTATTTAAAATAAGCGCATTATTATCGCGAGAGCAACCTTTTCTTATTTTTTTTTTACTTGCACTTATTGTCTCGGAGCATTTAACAGCCTAGATGGCTGATTTTCCAAGGACATCAACTGCTTCTGTTGTTCGCAAAAGCGAGCGCATACCTTCGCCAGCCTCAGCTTTCTAGCTGCCCCTTTATTGTCAACGGCAGCGGGAGGCTTCTGAAGGAGTCTCCTTCCCAGCTGAACTACCTTTAGCTCATCTATAGCAGGCTCTAGGTTCCTGTAGCTGCTGAAAGGTGACGGACGGCTGACCGAAATTCGCTTACGGAATAAAGCTGTTGGCTCATCAAATGTTGCCGCTTATGGGAGATTATGCAGCATTGGATTATTGGATTATTTGTTTGACACGTTCAGTTAATTTCTATGACAGTGGGCGTTAACATTCAATATTATGCTTTGTCATATCCGTTTAACTAGTCGTTGCATCCGAATAATAGAACGCCCAGAACTGTTATAAAGAACCTAGTGACACTGCACCACGGCGCCGCAAGAGCACAAGGAATGTGGCGAGCACTGGAAAGGGAATTTCCAACGACGCTCTTGCTGTGACGTTTACCGGACTTCACGTGCGTTCGCATTCCTCAGAGCGATCAAAGGCCAATATTTTGCCATCACTGACGCTGTCTGTGGTCCGGTGCCACGCTTGTGTGCGCGAGCGCGCTGGAGGATGCACGGCTTGCATAGTGTTGACGACGAGCGGCAAGTTTTCGCGTTTTCCTGAGAGGTCGCAACAAGTTTTTACGATTGGCACACTTCTTGCGTCTGGTTACTGAGTTTTGAGCTTCGATATAGCCGCAATTCTGAACGGCAATGGGTTTTCAGGTGCTGTCACAGCCGTGCGGTTTGACCCAACAGCGTACATCTCAATGCAGGCGACCCGCGAAGCTCCAAGCAAGCACATTTTGCTAGCGTTCGCGCTCCTAAAATTTTCGCGGTTCGATTTTCTGAGCGTTGTTTACCTGGCACTATAGGTGCATCAAGCTTTACGGAATAAAGAACTGTAAGATAACTCGACCGGGAGGGCCGTTAACACGGAATACTCGATAAAATCACCTGGGTAGGACTTGTTGCTTGGCGAGTTGGTTGGGATCTAAATAATACATTGCTGGAGTACATTACATTGTACATCGTACATTACATTGTTGGAGTACAATACATTGTTGGAATACATTCAGCGCTCAATCTGTCGTTTCGTACTCTTCCTTCCCAAGTCTTCTTTTTTTCTTTTTTGGCGCAACAATGTATTCTTACAAAAGGATAGACAGTTGGGCGAGTTGGTACGGTAACATGATCTTGGCTTCTAGCGCGAAATAAAACACGGACACAGAAAGGAGCAGACAGGACGAGCGCTAACTAAACTAATACGTGTACTAATCTGCAGTAATTTTTTGTTCTTTGACTTCCATACCCCCTTGATATGTTTAACTGATGTTTTTTTACCTTGTCATCTTCTTATGCTACGGTTTTTGCAATCACCTATATATATGTTCTTCGTTTCAATAAAAATTTAGTTGAGAGTTAGCGCTCGTCCTGTCTGCTCCTTTCTGTGTCTGTGTTTTATTTCGCGCTAGAAGCCAAGATCAAGAAATGTGTTCTTAAAATCACCTGGTTACAGGTCTCGAGTAGTGCTCCGCAACAACAACATTATTTTCCGAACTAATGCGGCGCGTTATGCGAGGCGTCGGCCAGACAGCTCGCCGGCGAACTTCGGGAGGAAGGAAGAGCACATGCGAACTACAGGAACAGCCGACACGCGGGGATGGCTTTGATTACAGAACGAAAAAAGTACGCACCTTAATTTTCGTAATCGGCACGTACTGTTTTCATAATACGTACCCAGTCGAGTTCCGCCAGAAGGTCGGTTGCCAAGAACGATAATCGTAGAACGCATTTCAACAGACTAACATTAACGTACGTCTGCAGGAAGAAAAAGTTGGATTCGCCTATTGGCAATAGTTCACCGACTCAAATACGCACCTTTCGTCCGTATTCCAAGTTGCATCGTGGGTGTCGAGTTCGTAACCGTGCGCCTAATAAAAACAATATATTTTGCACATACGCGCGACGAAGCTGATGGTGTCAAGTGCTTTCTCTTTATGCTGGCATTCCAAAGCCGACGCTTGTCTGAAACCACGGCGGCGCAGACCACGGATTCGCTGCGGCGGCTGAATATGCACTTCTGTTTCGCTTCCGAAATTTAATTTTTGCATACGAATGCAGCACAGTGGTAGCCCGATGGCCTCAAGTCATTTGACATCACATAAATCGCAGACAGAACACGTTAGAATCGCACTAACTGCGCTATGAAACCGCTACCGTTTACAGCTGCCGCTGGAAGAAACAGCGATCCACACATACCAGTGCAAGGTGGAGAGCGGTGTCGTGCTATAGTTCGAGGCTACGTTACTCCTCGTCAATGAAACTGAGCGTAGGCTTGACCACTTTATTTTGAATTGCAATTATAAAGACGCTGGAGGCACATTCTTTCCTTCGGCGCTACCCACCGATGCCCTCTGGACCGGCAGTCGAGAGTGCATGCGCGCACGGCGCTATAGGAGTGTTGAGAGGGTCTGTAGAAAATGCGAAGAGCGTTTGGCTGCAAAAACGACGAAGCGAAGTGAACGCTTTGTAAGCGCTCCACTGAAACAGCTTCGTGGTGGAGGCAGGCCAGCGTTCTGGCTTCCGCTGCTGGTATGAGCGTTGTGCGCAACAGACACTATTAGCACTATTTCAACTACGTTTACTGCTGTTGTAATGCTGATTTAGTTTAGCCACTACACATGTTTGTAACCTTGGACAACAGGTCCGTCTACGGCCTAGCACTGTCGGACCTCCTTCTGTGTATTTATCTGTACCTTGTTTGTTTGCTACGAAATTATTAAACTTGATTCTGAAACTAGCGTTCCTGCTGAGCTGCTGTGTAGATGCGGGTGCATTAGCTGGCCAGAGAGAAATGGAAAGTAACTGTTAGTCTCATCTCGGGCGCCATCTAGGTGCGACGTCTCCAAGGCCAGTTGATGCGTTATCCTTCTGGCCAGCATCGAAGACAGTGTACGTACGCAGCCAGTGAGACAGCCAGAGACAGCTTCGCACCCAAATAATGAAACGCGCCTCGAGCCATCTGAATGAAAGACGCATGGAAGACGCCTTCTCGATGTTACGCCCCCTGGTGGCGACAAGAGTTGATGAAAGCACACGTTATCTCTGTATTTTAAATGTTTGCGTCTGCGAACTGCTTAAACTCGCTAATGAGACTTGTCAGATAGTGCGTAAGCATTGTTTCGAATCATTCACACACACACACAAACACACACGCACACAAACGCACACACACCCACACACACACACACACACACACGCACACACACGCACACACGCACACGCACACACGCACACACACGCACACACACGCACACACACGCGCACACACGCACACACACACACCCACATATATATAATGTTGCCACTCCCTCGTCTTTCCTACAGTATTTTGTAGGTGAAGGTGTGTACATGTGTGCAGTCACAAAAAATCTCAGTAGTCATACGTAGTCATTAAAACTTCTCATATCTGTCCCCATAGAACACCGTGTATACTTATGTAACGCATCGCGTTGCGCATTACAGATGGGTGGACCGATCTTCGAAAGAAGTAGCCCTAGAATGCTTACTCATTAAACACGGCGTGACTTTCACGGAGTGTATAGGAAAACATGATTGCGTTTTCTTGTGTGCGGAGGACCTTCCCGTCAAATGCCCGAGTGTGCTGTCTTTCCTTGCGTCTTTGCCTGCGTCCCAGTAGTTCGCGCTCTGAAGTTAGCCATGCTTCCATGCCAACTCGCCCATTTTTCACATTTCACCAAGCTTCCGTCTAAGCCGCCATAGTGTTTGAACAGCTACACAGCATGCATCGTTTTTGACTTCGATGCCGTTTTCGCGAAGCTGTTTCCTTCGACGTCTTCGTTAAAACTGGAACAACGACACTTAAGATGGCCGCTGTTCACTTAGCCATCTACTTTACCGTCTACAGCGAGTATTGGAGCACAGCCACTGCCGCCGTTGCGAGGCGCCCAATAGCTGCCGGGGTGCTGTTCCTTCTACCTGCGAGGGTTGCCTTTTGGGCTGCGTCACATCATAGTTCCTCAGCCGCGTATTTTTAGAACACTGTCCGAGAAGCTCAAGTGCAACGTGAGATCTCGCTATCGCCGTCGATGCTTGCCATTGCTTTTCTTTTTGTCTGCACGCTTCGACCGAAGTTGCCAAGTTTTGTAAGGCGTTATGGCGCAAGAACAACTAAGGATATGATGCGCCAGTCACAAGATGAGATTGCACAATTTGGCGAAAGGGCTTCAAGCAACAAAAATCATTATTTCAGAGTTTGTTTAAAGACCCTCTTTCCTCTAGGATTTGAAAAAAAAACACACCGTTTAGATATAGTCATTTTTTGGACAGAATAAACCAGAGATAAAGTGCTGTTAGTGTTTTAGTAAAGTTCATAAGAATACGTCTGTATATTCTAGTTCAACGCAGGAAATGTTATTAAAATGTGATTCATAGTAAGAGGCTCTTATTATTGATTACACATCGCTTATTCTTCATTTCGCTGTAAAAAAATTATGTGCCAGATGTGTATACCCAATACGAGGGCGAGATTATAAAACTTCCATGAAATGTTCAGGCGGTATGATGTCTTCCACTCCTGTAGTATGTGTTTTACTATTCCGAGTTTCTTATTAATATTAGAGCACCAAGAAATTTGACAATTTGGGGGCATTGCAGCACGGACCACCCGGACACAATCCTTGAACATTTCTTTCAGTTAGTCTTTCATGGATTTGTGATTTCTGCGAATTTATACACCTTTTCATTTTCCCGGATACCCACGTGGCTTGGGATCCAGCAGAGACGGACTGCTTTATCATCGCTTTCACGTAAGCCAAGCATCCTCAGGATGTCGCTGTGAAGAGGTTCGCACCTGATTTTCTACTGAGGGAAATTAGTAATATTAGAGAATCCGTGTACACAAACGCCTTCTTTGTAACCTCCTGTTACTATATTTTTCAAAAGCCATAACCAGGGCATCTACATCGGCTTTAAGAGCCGACACAACCTGTGGCAACGAGACAATTTCCCCATCGTTCCGATACGACTGCGCTTCCGGTATGTTCAACTGTTTTGCACCCGTCAATGTAAAGCTCAATGTAGTCATTTTACTTGAACTTCTGCGAAGTCTTGCATTGTGTGTTCACGCGGTGTTTCTTTCTTTTTCTTGTGTTATGCCACAGTAAAACCACACACACAAAAGAATGCGCGAAATCATATCGCAGGGCCAGTTTGTTTGGTCGTGCGACGGCGCTGAGAGCCTCGTTCGGGACATTGTGGCACATTTCTTCGAATCGAAGAATAAGTGGTCTCGTGGTGTTTCATTTCTTTGTATAGCGTGTTCTGTTTGTCGTGTAAGCGGCAAGTGTGTGACACATGCAACTAGGTAGGGCTGCGATTCCAAGGAGAGGCTCACGAGTGACATCCCTGCTTGCGCCTCACCGGTGGGTGACCATCAAGGAAGCGTCCTTCTCAAGCAGATTTCTCGCTCGCTTCATGCTTGCCCAACACTGAGGCGCATGCGGCGCAGCAGGCCACGCACGGCCGTCTAGTAAGGACGTGACAGCTGTACTTTACGGTTGTTAAATTTAGCTTTCCTATGTGAAACTGGCGCTATTTCCTAGGCTGTAAAAATTAGCGAAGTCAGGTTTTTTGCGCTTTGGAAAACCGGTATAAGCTCCTCAGATGGCGCGCTTCAAGTCTCACATTGGGACCAATCGCAGGGCTCCCCAAAAAAAGTTCGTCTAATTTGCGTAATTACTCGCTTAGTTATTACGCCGAGTCGTCTTCAAACATATGCTTTCGTAGTAAATGCAGTGCAGAGGAAATCACTGAAACACCTAATTTGTATCCTGTGTTGCAGAAATTACAAGTGACTTTTGTGAAACACCCCATACACAACGCCCATGCATTGTCGCGTACAGACACTCCCGTCCTCCGTTTTGAAAGCGAGCTCCTTGATGCGGCTGAATTGTACACTCTCCGCGCAAATCTTAATGCTGAGCGAGAGCGTAGCCACTACAGAAGTAAAGCGCAGCACACACGGTCAGAGTTCTTTGCGCCCTCTCGTGGGCATTGTATTCCTTTTCCTTTCGCGTTTCCTTCTCCTCGACGAGGCCCGTCATCACTCTGACCCGGTAAGAACCGAGGCGGCCGTGGTGCAGCTGTCACAAGTGTAGCCTGACTCCTTGTCCAGACGCACGATGCTGTCGGGACTGCACAGATTCTTGGACTGCTTCCGGATGCCTGCATGTGTGTGGGGACACAAAACTTGTAGCAAAACGAAGTCGCGCCCTCAGACTCGGCACTATAGCCCCAGGATGGTGTTTGACGCTACGTGTGATTTCATCCAAGCAACAAAACGTTCACTCATGCCAATGTATACTTTTCTTAGTATCCCTATATCGTGATTGTCCCACTTTCGTTCCCACATTACTGCTTCAGTGAAGGTTCTTTTAATACCGAATACTTCAGCATTAGAAGTATCGATACGGGAAAGAATGTATGAAAAACCGGTCCCATATGGTAGAGGTAGGTGAGATGCCTTAGGTATACGAGCGTGTGTGTATATATATACATATATATATATATATATACACACGGTCAGATATATATATATATATATATATATATATATATATATATATATATATATATATATATATATATATATATATATATATATATATATATATATATATATATATATATATATATATATATAAGTTACGAAGGGGTACCGAGGGTATCGATTCTGTTAATTAGAACCCGATAAAGCCAGCAGACAATGAAACCAAGGAAAGCATCGGGGAAATTAGCTGCGGTTGAACCTGGAACCATCATCAGTTACACTTCGCTCCTCGAAGAGGCAGGTCAGTCGAGTGAGCTCCTTCACCACCCTTTACCATGTGGTGCATGCGCTTTAACTAATGAATCCCGGTCCTCAAAGGTAGGACACAATCCTGGTAGATTTATCTCGCATTTACAGCTAAGTTGGCACTGAATACTCAATTAAAAAAATGTAATGGAGACTTCCTTTGGCGAGAACTATCACATACACTATATTTTTGTTCCCAGTTTCGCAGTCTCTGTTTGCTCGAGCCCTTTCTGTGGTTACTATATATGTGCGCATACCAACTCTGTTCTTGACCCATTGAAACAAACCTACCATGATTTATGGGACCACCAATATGGTCGTCGTCAGCACCAGTGTGTCCATGTGAACGGCTGTCTCTTAGCTGTCTCTTCGTTCGTTTTCAATTACAATTGAAGAAATCTGCAATATCTCCCATGTTCCTTTTGTCTGCTGTGTTTCATTTTCCCCGTCTTCATAGCCCGCCGTTTCTGTTGTGCGAATATGCATTCCATGACAGCACTGAAGTTCAAAGTTACACTTTTGGATGGTTTCTTGCACGAATGCGTATTACGCGAAGCTTGCTTGCGCATTGGCGGCTTAACAGGCATGTCGGCGCAACACAGCACACAAAGTAACTTCTTCTGGGCAACAGGGAGCATGCTTCTTGCAAAGCTGAGATTCTGAGGACTGCTGCCGGTAGCGTCGCATCTCGGTAGTGCACCGAGATGAGACCGACGAAAAAAAATATTCGCAGTTCCACCCGAAAGCCGAAGCACCGATTCCGATAGCAAATTAGTGGATAGCTGTACGCAGCAAAGATAGTAGTCTTATCGGCCGTATAAACTCGGTATACATTCGCTTACTAACCAAACTAACACTCATATAATATCTAAGCGTGACTCAACGAGGACGAGGACGTAGAAAGAAACAGACACACAGCGAACAGCGCTGGTCTTTGTGTACCTGCTTCTTTCTACGTCCTTGTTCGGTAGCGCTTACACATTGTATCGTGGATATTGTGGGACAGAATGCCTTGCCGCTGCGTGATCTATGTTGATATTATTTTTTGACGAAGACAGCTTGACCAAGGTTACGTGAAATGATCGCGTACTGCAGCTTAGTTGTGTACAGGAACACAGCGATGCCTTCCCTCCCTCCCTCCCTCCCTCCCTCCCTCCCTCCCTCCCTCCCTCCCTCCCTCCCTCTCTCTCTGTCTCTCTCTCCCTCTCTCTCGCTCTCTCGTTCTCTTAATTATTTGGGACGAACTACTCACAAGTTGCCTGATGCGATCCGTAGCAGGGGCACTTCTTGCACTTTGATCCGACGTATCCGTAGGCGCAGTACTCGTTCATCGCACACTGGGGGCCCTGCGATGAGCATGGGACGTTATTGCTAAACGACTTGTCTGATTGAACACGCGAAGGTGATATCAATCAATCAATCAATCAATCAATCAATCAATCAATCAATCAATCAATCAATCAATCAATCAATCAATCAATCAATCAATCAATCAATCAATCAATCAATCAATCAATCAATCAATCAATCAATCAATCAATCAATCAATCAATCAATTAATCAATTAATTAATCACTCATTTCACGGAAAATTATCATCGTTAAAAAAGATTAATTCAAACAATTTGTTTGCCCACTTCAAACCTCTGTTTGACACGTCCAAGAAGAGAGGGAGAAAAATTCGGAGCCATTCTACTCTGAGAATGCGGCCTACTAGCGGAGCTGTAGAAAAGACAAAGCACACCACTGAGTGCAAAAGTGTACTTATTTTGGGGCTTTTCCCTTCCGCGTCTGTGGAATACTCTGCGAACGCGCACAGTCGCTGTGAATAGCGCCCCAACCTGTCGAGGAGTCCAAATTGAAACGCGCCAAGCGCCTCAAGTCGCTGGCTTGATCTCGAGAAATTTATAAGTACGTTCTATGCCGCTTGTCGATGCATGCGTCCGCGACATTACAGTAAAGAAAAAAAAATGCGTTCGTGGCGCAACGGTTTCAATGTCGGGCTTCTGTGCCAGGGGTCCATGATTTTTAATAATGTTTGTTTAATTATTCATCATCGAGTACTTTGTTGGAAATGCCGAGTTTACAAAGTCGAAGAGACGACTACAGCCGAAAGGACGAAGTTTAGGCAAGTCCGTGTAGTTCCCATAATTCGAGTGATATACAGTATATGGCTCGCAGGGAGCCATATACAGTAATACCGTAATATGGCTCCCGCAGGGAGCATACAGAATATGAGTCCCAGGGAGCCAAAATACATTAACTCTAGAGGCACGGACATTGAAAAATGCGTGGAAGAAGGAAACACAGGAGGGTTCCCGCATACGCAACGCAATTGAAGCCAAACGCGGTGGCTCAACAAGCGATTGAACGTTGAAGTGCGCGGTTGGTTTTAGTGTTCCCGCTTATTTTTTACAGCGTTCTACCCAATTCAAACAAAAAAAAATGTCTGTGGCTTAGCTAAGGTTAAGCCCAGGATGCGAAGCATACTAGCCTTTATTTTAGTTGTTGAACCACCGTTTAGCCGGGTGAACTGCTGTTGCTTGGCTATATTTGGTTCGGCTGGACGAAGAAACAACTCATGCAGGCGAGCGCACGAGCTGAGACCCGGCTATGTAGCTACGCGGCCGCAAGCGAGCGCACGAGTTGAGCCTCCGCTTTTGCAGCTGTTATGACGTCATATGGTAGCTACGCGGCCGCGCGCGGCGCAGCAAGGAAGAGCGTGGTTGTGCGGCTAGTATGCTTCGCATAAAAATTAGCATTTTCGCCCTAAGGCGAGGCATTGAAAGCGATAGGTATGTAAAACGCTGCGCTGGAGCTTTTCGCGCCATGTTCTAAGAGTATGCACGGAGGTGACCTGACGTGGCTCAGTACGCGGGACAACTGCTTCTGCGCTGCAAGAAATGGCGCCCTGGCAGAGATGCCAGGCTTGTCACCACGCTGGTGTGCCGATGAATGCCGGCAGCGGCAGTAGTGGGCTGTAGGCCCTCGATGGCGAGCGAGATGTCACCGAAGGAAAACCATATGCGTTTGAGAGCGCCCAAAGAAGGGAATACAAATAGATCTATACTCGTGGACGACTTTCCGTGGCAATGAAAGTGAAAGCTACGGAGGCAATAAGCGGCACAAGCGAGATGACTCCTGAAAAAAAACATAATCACATCTCCATCCCCGTTAGTTTGAGCTGGGGAAGGGAAAACTTAAACGGCTCATTTACAGAAGACAAAAGACACCGCTGAATGTTCAATTTGAGTTACTTTCTCCCCGCTGTTCTCTCCCGCGTCTCGGCTAATAAAGTCCCTAGTCATTTTTTTTTATTTTGGCAAAAATATCTAGGATCTTTAGTATGGCCAAACACGAAACCGGTTACACGTGAAAGCTGAGTGGATTCAGCGTCTGTTTCGGAGAAGCAAAAAAAAAATAGAAGCGCTGTTAGACACGGCCGCGGTCTACTTGGCGCACTAACACATGCGTATATATAGAGAGACAGAAGTTTCAAAGGTCTTGGGTGTATGTTTGTAGGCTTGCAGCTAGGTTAGGACGCTGGCCAGAAGCCACAAGAACAATTTTCCCAGATAACGCAACTGAGATAGCCCTGGGTTCCTCGGTGCACTTTTTGTTCAGCACCACAAGGGCACCGAAAAACTTTCGGGCAAGCTAGATAAAATGTCAGCTATTATGACAGCACGCAGATTTGCACACCGTCGCAAGGACGCAATTACGCAGATACTTACGCGAGGGTCTACGAGGCCAAATTTTGTACGGCGCAAATTAACTAAGTGTATTTTTAATGTCTTCATTTTGATTTTAATGCTGCTTCGTTTATTTTTACGCCGCGTATATTGCGACGTACCATGAAAAGCAGATTTTCAGCGTTGTGCATAGAATTCTTCAGCTATGGGAAGAACTACTAACGCAAGCATATTTTCAGGGTTTCTTCGAGTTCGACTTAACGGGAACCTCTCTGTTTCTGTTCACTCAAGTTCGGCTGTATCAGCTGTCGGAGCCATAAATAACGCTGGATATGTGCAGCTATCAATTACTGCGTCCTATACTGCTCATGCTTCTGCTGGGCGCTTATCATGCATGCGTGGCGCGTTGGGTCATGTGGGTTTCCGGCTGCTTGCTGGAATGCGTAACAAGATTAGTGCGATGGTAATGATGGTACGTGCTAAGACCTTCCATGTAGCCACAGCTCCTGCAGTGTATACACATTACCTTTTCCCCGCCGCACCTCGTCTCCAGGTTTTCGAGGATCAAGCCTGCGTCAAAGCCAAAGCCTTGGTGAATGTTCAGCGGCACAGGCTATAACTGTTGGAAGCACTGTACTTCTAAGCGCAATTAGAATCGGGATTACAGACGTCCGCAATGCTTGTCAGGGTTTTAGAAATGCTCGAGACTTTAACGCGCTGGTTGTACACTCTTGCTCAGCAAAGAGAGAAATGTAGATGAGCTCTCTAACGCGACATGCCATTAAGTCGTATTTTGAAAAGGCATAAGGCCAGGGACTGTATTCTCGGGCCATCAGTTTCGGCAATAGCGTTACCAGGGTCTTTCAGTGCCTGGTTTAACTTTCGCGAGATTTGGCAAGCTACAGCACGAGACGCGTCCAAGTACACGGCCGACAGCGTTTTTGGCACTGCGAAGATAGCGAGCTTGGCACAGCGCCAGAAACGCTGTCGTTCAGATATACATACTTAAAAAAATATGCACACTTTGGGGCTTATCTCGTCCTACAACGATAACCGCCATCTGTCTTGCCCGTATTTTCTTTCTTTGACGCTGTGAACCCGGTACTTCCTAGTCGCGAACGGCTTGCACGTTATCAGCTTGACACAACATTTTCGACAGAAAAGTAGCGAGCGCAGCGTTTTGAAGAAACGAAACGCAAGCAAGGCAGATGATGATTATCGTTGTGGGGCAAATATACACCTCAAAGGTTGCTAATGTTTCAAGGGTGCAACATGGTCACGTCTGGCGCCGATTTTAGCGAAATCTGGCAAAAGTGAGTCTCCGAAAGTGATCGTCCCCACTACAAACTTGCGGAAGAAGGAATTAGCATCTCACATGTCGTATTTCGACAGTCATCGCGACACAATGTTGCAGAAAACTACGTGGAAAACCAATGACATTAACATGGGGACGAATATTTTGAAAATTGTGAGTCCCAGGTGAGCACAATGTATTCACCTTCGGTGAATTTTTGGGGTAGTGCGCTAGGAATGCTTCTTATTACGCTAGATGCCAATGTGGCTCGAACAGTATTGTGAAACACTAAGAATCACTGACACGCGAAGCAGATATACCGCGCTAAAGCAGGGATAACGTGGAACGTTAAGTGGTGGAGGCGTTTTCTATAATAAAATTTAGTGACAGGTGCATCTGCTTTCCTTCGTCACCGCTTTACGCGAACTAATTTCTTTTTTCTTGGGGATAGGAAAAGGCAATTTTGATGTTAATCTGCTGAGTCAATGTGTTAAGTCATCCGCTGCACTGCTGTGCACATGTCTCCGATTGCCTGTGCGCATGTAACCCGAATTCAATGTATTTAAGCGTCGGAAAATTACATCAGTCGCGAGTGTGTGCTTTTCTGTGTATACTCTTAGTCCTTACATTATTTTGTGCCTAAATACTGTATCTAGCTTATTTTAGGCATACTTGCAAAACACATGGATTGTAATATACGTTTCAAATATACGTCTCTACATACCTTGCATCCTACCACAACTTGCTTTTACCTAGAATTCATAGCAATTACGGCAGGTAGACTCAGCCTTCTTATGTAATTTCTCTGCGTAACGCTTTAACTCCAGAACTGAAAGCAATAGATTGAAAATATTCTCATCTAGTTACAATTAACCACATCTTGATTTATCGTTTCCGTAACTTTCCTCATTATATTGCTCTGTCCGATTCGTTGTCAACGCTTTTTCTTTTCTGTATCTTACTTGCACAAGAGGTCCAGCTCAAGGTGATCTACCTTGGAGTCTCCGTCTGCATATTCCTGTATCTGTATTTACGATGTATACTTTTCGAACAAATCTAAATTGAAATTTGAATTTGTATTGGACGTGTCATTATCCATCACTCGCTTCTCTTCCGCAGTTCGTGACATATATGTCCAGATGTGAACAATTACAATACAAATTAAGTTATGTTATTCAAATGCGTAATCAGTGTTAATATCCCAGTTTATGATGGCTCTGGCATCCAATGTTGCGCCGACGAAGAATTCTCTTTAGTGCCTAGCGCGTTGTCTTCACGAATAGGTTTTACATCTGCGGAAGTAACATGTAGTAAAAGTGTTTTCACGCGCATTTACCGACACGGGGAAAATTTTTTTCGTAGCCGAGGGAGTGCGCTCGTCGGGAAACAAAGATTTTACTGGAAGTCACAGTTTCTGAAACTTACACTCATACGGAGTTTCCTGGCAGTCCATCAACCGGCACTTGTACATGCCATGGCACTAAAAGGGGGACGTGTGTTGCACAACAATATTAGTCATCGCTCATTTATTTCCGATCCTCTCGTAATGAAGAGGGCCGGAAAAACTGCGCATAGATGTTTCCCTTTTCTTCTTCTTATCATTATTATTAAAGGTCGTTATTAAACGTCATTATTAACATGACGAAAAGCTCGCTCACTTCGCAACACTTAACATTGCACGTTTGAGGCTTCATTATATAGCATGTCCTGTAAGGAATGCACACGTAGGAAGTGCCAATGCTAGAAGAAAGGTGCAGGGTAGTTGAAACGTTACATTGCGGAGCACTGATGTGACTTAAGATGGATTCTTTCTACTGTATGAGCAAGCGCACTCACTTATCGTAATAATGGATATCGTGCACGGATAAGCGTAAATAACTCACACTTCTTTGTGGGGAACTCAAAGCTGCTCACAATCTTTGCAGTACTCTGCAGAATGCTTCGCATCATTTGAAGTGTGCAGAGGTGCATCCTCACGCCGACACCCTCTCTCTTTTATTTTGTGGAGATGTTAATTAAATTTCTTCAGCCGTTTCTCGACAAAATACAGCATCGACTGCAACAGCAAATTCCAGGGCATGTCATCATATTATGAAAGCAGTCGCTTTGTTAAAGAAAAAGAGAAATACTCATAAGAATTACATTCTGGGATTTCGGGTGCCAAAAAAGAAAAAAAGAACCACGTTCTTAATACGGAGCACGTCGTAGTGGCTGACTCCGTATCAATTTTGACCAGCTGGGGTTCTTTAACGGGCACCCAATGCATGGTACACGGGCTCTTGAGTATTTTACCCCCATCGTAATGCGCCCGCGCGGCCAGGATTTGAAACCCCGACCTCGAACCTATAGCAGCGCAAAGCCATATCCAATAAGCCACCATAACGGGTAAATTACTGTCCCCGATGAAGAAGACCTAGAGATTCAGTCTGAGCATGATCCGATGTGCATTTAATGGTGTTGCCATTGATACAACAAGTGCTTATACCGTTATTAGTTGAAGTTATGACAGTGGGCATTCAGACGCCATGTTTTCTGTCTGGATCTGGTTGCGCCTTGGCCCACCGTATTCACAAATGCACGTCAACTCTGTTAAGTGGGAGGTACCGTCCCTACTCGTCTGGAGCTAGTATACAACAGTTTAGCAGGAATGCCATACAGTTATCGAGTTCGAAACTCAAGATAAGCAACTTTCAACGGCGCGCCCAAGCCGGACGGTGACGTAGTCGTGACCTGCGCCTACGTAGTCGTGTCCTCCGTGTGACGTCACTCGTGGTGACACGTGACTTCGACAGTTATTCAAGACATCTGTTATCTGTGCGATCTGTTGCTTGAATTGACGAATTGAAGTTTAGGGAAATAATGAAACACACAAACGGACTGTCTGCATGTTTTTTTTGTTTACTTCGCACCGAAGCAAGATAGATGTACTTCCGCTTCGTTGGCTTGTTCCCACGGTCGTGCGGTCACGTGCGCAGGTACTGAAACTATGCCATTTGCTACCGTGTTCCAGCGTGTGATCATGCTCTGCGATCCGCCTGTTCTGCCTCAGTATTCTTGTAGCACTGAATGACACCGCTTGTCCTGTTTGTTTGTCCACAGCGCGCAAAATCGTGCGCTGCGAGAACGAGACAACAGCTGGTGCGCGACTCCGTTGGCGGAAGTGCGTAGCGCCGAAAAAGAAAGAGAGGGGAGAAATACAAAAAATGAAGGCGGGGCCCATGACGTATCCGTCACGCGATCCTCGAGGTCCGGGGTATGGGAGAACGCAGGGAAGGAATTTCGCTTGCGTAGGCTAGACGGGGCGAGTGGAGAGAGTGTCTTGCTTGGCAGTGGAGCCCGCCTGCTGAAACCGTGAGTTCGCGGCACTGAAATGTTTTTATCTCGGCTGTTAACGAGCCGATTTGAAAACTTTTTTGCGGCAGAACGCTCCCTAGAGGGCACGTGACAACTTCCAGCGTATAACCAAAATTTGCTAGGGGGCATGGTGAGGGGCCGTTTAACGTAGCAGTAATTCACATTTGTCGAAGAAGCTGACTTTACATACAGAAAAATGAGTGCGCTGTACCAGTGCCTTCAGAGCTATGCGTTGCGTCTAGTGGAAGCATCTTTCTGCAAATTTTTCGACTCTGACGCGTCGTCCCGGCAGCTGCGTTCGACCTAGCATCGACTCCGATCACTGCCCGCCGGCCAAGCGTCGGTGCGTCGCGCTGCCGACCCCTGGGGCTTAGCACGGCTGGATATTTTCGGCGAAAATGGAGGTTGTTGTTCAAGGGGAGGATATTTCTCCTGAAGAATTTTCCGAGAAGGTCGGTTGGTTCACGATCAACACAAGCCGGCAACGCGGCAGCCAAGATGGCGGCCGCGAAGGAGGAAGCCAAGGTGTCGGCTCGGATCGAAGAGAGAGACAAGATAGCGGCCACGGCCTCGTGAGCACCAAATCAATCAAGATGGCGGGTAGGAAATTGGCGCTGCGCTCCGTGGCGTCACAGCAACCACGCCTACCTCCTGGCCTGCATAAGGTGATAATCCGACCGAGTGGAGGATTGAAAGCTCTATCTTTGGGTGGAGAAGTGAAGATATATGAGATTGTTCGAGCCGCTGCGGGCGTGAATTTGAAGGAGGCTAAGGAAGACATTATTCAACTTAACACCAAGCAAAACACCATTTTGGTGGGCACCATGAGTGAAGAAAGAATGCATCGGTACCTGAAGATAAAAATACTTCAGGTTGATCAGGCAAAACACGAAGTAAACGCCTACCTGTCAGCCCCCGATGGCAGTGGCAAAGGAGTTATTCATGGGATCCCGGTGGAACACACGGAAGCACAGATTCTGGACAACCTGGATTGTTCAAGGAACCCCAAAATCAGAGGGGTCAGAAGAATGGGGAAAACATCGACCTCAGTTCTGATACTCTTCGTAAACGATAGTGTGCCGTTTTGGATTTATTATGGAGGCGGGCTCCTCAAGTGCTTCCTCTACAAAAAGAAGTTTGAGGTGTGCAACGCATGCGGACATCTTGGGCACCGCTCTGATGTGTGTCCGGACCCGGACGACGTCAAGTGCCGCGGCTGCGGTACGGTGAAGCCACCGGATGGACACGTGTGCGATCCCAAATGTGCTCTTTGTGGAAAGGGACATGAACTGGGCAACAAGAAGTGTCGCGAGATCTACCGAACTCCGTACATCGTCAGGAAACGCCGGTGGGAGCGGAAGCTCCAAGAAGAGGAGGCGAAGAAAACACCCTCGTCTGGGCGAAAAAGCCGATCAAGAAGCCGGGAGGGCTTCCGGAGCCGCTCCGGCTCCTTCCCTCGCCTCGATCACCCGGACCGTTCCAGCTCCAGGGGCTGCTCCAGCTCCAGGGATCGTTCCGGCTCCGGGGTCCACTCCGGCTCCAGGGCAAGATCGTCGTCAAGGCCGAGGAATGAAGCCAACAAGCAGAGGGAGGTGAGCTGGGTAGATAAGGTCTCCCCAAAAAATACGGAGTCCGAGGAACTCGCCAAAATGAGAATCACGGTAGAGAAACTCATTAAAAGAGTAGATGACCTCGAAAAGGAAAACGCTATGCTAAAAAGGGAGAAGAAAGTAGCTAACGCAGTCAAAACAGCTAACACGATTGGAACCCACTCAACCGTTGAAAGCACTGTGGCGATGCAGGTAGATGACACCCGCTCCCCACCTCTGAAAAGGAAACCTGGCGCGAACGCGCCACAAGAACCCACAATGGCAGATCTGTGCAAGAAAATGGACGACTTCCAGGCGAGCTGGGAGGCAAAGTTCGCATCAGTCATCCAAGCCATACAGGCGCTATCGGAAGAAAGCCAGAAACACAGGGCCGCGTTGGTGAGCATTAATAACTGGCAGAGGGAAACAGAGCAGAAGGTACATGGTGGTTCTCAGACGGCTGCGACCCTAATACCACTGGGTGATAATCCACAATTCAATCATGGCCAGTCACAATAAACACACGATTTGGCAGTGGAATTGCCGCGGGTACCGTCGCAAAAGGGCGGTCCTACAGCAGCTCCTTCTTGGCAAAGACAATCCGGACGTAATCGCTTTACAAGAAACTGCGGGGATGGCAAAATTATCGGGCTACATATCATTTAGTACAGATGATGGAAGTTCCGGGGTAACCACCCTGGTGAGGAGAAACTTGGCAGTCGTTAAGCACGACACGGAGGTTATCAACGTAGACCACGTCCTTGTTGAACTCATTCCAGCAAAAAAGAAAGAAGGCAGCCTCTTTGTTCTCAATATCTATAGCAGCCCGAAACAAAGGAAGGCCCGATTTGGACCTCTTCTCCAAAAAACTCTGCGTATTGCCAACAGGCAAGCTTTGGTAGTGGTGGGAGACTTTAACGCCCAACACGCTGCCTGGGGGTACAGAAAAGAAGGAGTTAAGGGAAGGGAACTCTGGCTGGATGCACAGCAAGAGGGGCTCACCTTAATGACCGACCCCCAAACCCCCACTAGAACGGGGAATAGTGTCAGCATAGACACCTCACCCGACCTCACATTCGTCAAAAACGTGGGAGATGCAACCTGGGTTAATACCCAGGAAAACCTAGGTAGCGATCACTTTATTCTCGAAACAGTGGTGAGCGCAGGCCCTGTCAGGAGAAAAGGCAGAAACCAGCTAATTGTTGAATGGGATGCCTTTCGCGAAATAAGAAGGGAGACGGCAGGGAATGAGATAAGGGATATTGATGAATGGGCTAAGAAACTGGGCCAGGACGTTAAAAACGCCACCAAGGAAATAACGGAGGACTCTGCACTGGAGATAGCGGACAGCCACCTCCTCCATATGTGGGAGGCTAAGCTCAGCATGGAAAAACGGCTCAGGAGGCAAAGGTGGAACCGCAATCTCAGGAGACGGATCGCTAGGCTCAATAAAGATATAGAAGATTACGCGCTCAAACTAACCAGGCAGAACTGGGAGTCCACCTGCGATAGGATGGACGGAAATATAGGCCTAGCTAGGACATGGAATCTACTCCGCTACCTGCTGGATCCTCAGGGCTGCAAAACAGCGCAGCGACAGAACCTTCAAAAAATTCTTCACTTGTACGAAGGTACGGAGGTAGATCTAATGAAGGACATACAGGAGAGATACATAGGGGACACTAGCAAGGAACCCCTACCTAACTATGAAGGCGTAGGCAACTCCAGCCTAGACGAACCCATCAGCGAGGCGGAGGTCCGGGCGGAGATTGCCAAGCTCAAAACCAAATCAGCTTCAGGCCCGGATGGCGTTAGCAATAAAATGCTACGCAATCTAGACGATAACTCTATAACTGCATTAACTAACTTTATGCAGAAGTGCTGGGAAGAGGGTAAACTACCAAATCAGTGGAAAACCGCTAGGGTGGTGATGATCCCAAAACCAGGCAAGAAACTCCAGATAGAGAACTTAAGACCTATCTCTCTAACCTCTTGTGCAGGCAAGCTTTTGGAGCACGTTATTCAAACGCGGCTCAATAACTACATGGAGGATAATGACCTCTATCCGCATTCGATGGTGGGCTTTAGGCCCAGGCTCTCCACCCAGGACGTGATGCTGCAACTAAAACACCAAATCATCGATGCGGAAACGGGGAACGCAAAGGCAATTCTAGGGCTGGACCTAGCGAAGGCTTTTGATAACGTCACACATAAAGCCATTCTTGAGAACCTCCAGGACTTGGGAGTAGGCGTACGAACCTACAATTACATTAGGGACTTCTTGTCAGACCGAGAAGCAAAAATCCAGATTGGAGAATGCCAATCGGATGACATTAAATTAGGCAGTAAAGGGACCCCACAGGGCTCTGTGCTCTCGCCGTTTCTTTTCAATGTGGCCATGATCAAACTCCCTGAAAGACTGGAGGCTATTGAAGGACTAAGTCACAGCATATACGCTGATGACATTACGTTGTGGATAGCTAGGGGCAGCGATGCCCAAATAGAGGAAACCCTCCAAAGGGCTATCCAGGCAGTTGAAGGTTACATCGGACCTAGGGGACTTAAATGCTCACCGCAAAAATAGGAACTGCTTCTATACCAGCCGAAAGGCAGGGCCAGTAAGGAGGAACCGCAAATCTCTCTCGCAGCTGGGGGGATCCCCATTCCAAAAGTGGACAAAATCAGAGTTCTGGGACTTTTGATTCAGGCCAACGGTTTTAATGGCGAAACAATAAGGAGACTAGACGGCTGCGCACTGCAGACCATGAGGCTGATCCGCAGGATCGCCAACAGGCGGTCCGGGATGAGAGAAGCGAATCTAGTTAGGCTAGTCCAGGCCTTTGTGATAGGTAGAATAGCTTATGTTGCTCCCTTCCTCAGTTTTAGGTCATTCGAGAAGAAAAAGATTGATGGCATCATACGTAAAAGTATAAAACAGGCGCTGGGGCTTCCCATCCGCACTGCAAATGAAAAGCTTTTAGCTCTAGGGCTCCACAACACGCTTGAGGAGATTATTGAAGCAGTGAGGATCTCGCAGTATGAGAGACTTGCGGGAAGCCCTACGGGCAGGAAAATCCTAGCTAGGCTAGGCATAAACTATGAGGGGCAGGAAGGCATCAAAGTAGACCTGCCGCGAAGCGTGCGGAACCGACTAATAATCCCACCACTACCTCAAAACATGCACCCAATCCATCACAAAGAACGCAGACAGAAACGCGCCGAGGCTCTTGAGAAGCGCTTCAAAAACTCGAAGGACGTGCTCTACGTTGATGCTGCAGACTATGGCAACGGCCGCATGGCCCTAGCTGTAGCGAGCGCTGAAACTAGATTGATAGCCAGTGGCACAGTTTCAACGGATTGCTCTGAAATTGGAGAAGAATCTGCCATAGCACTTGCAATTGCAAGTACTTCAGCCAAAATTATAGTCAGCGACTCTAAGGTTGCGATGATGAACTTTGCCAGAGGCAGAATTTCTCCCGAGGCGAACAGAATCCTGCAGACCTGCAGAGATAGCAGGAAAATTGAAATAATCTGGGCACCTGCGCACGCCTCCCTCGCTGGGAATGAGGCGGCCCACGAATTAGCTCGAGGACTCACATTCCGAGCTGGTGGGCTAGCCGAAGGCTTCACGGGGCGAGACCGCTTAGTGTGCTACAGAGAGATCACACAACACTACAGACTAGGGCGGGTTAAATATCCTCCGCCTGATGCATCCTTAAACAAGAGCCAGGCCTCCACTTGGCGTCGCCTGCAAACCAACTCGTTTCCAAGCCCGGTGTCATGCAGCCTCTACTACCCGGGTCAGTACTCTAGCCAGTGTAAGCTATGTAAAGCCAGGGCTAATCTTAATCACATCCTGTGGGAATGCCCACAGGCTCCCTCTGAGGGAAGAATAAAGTGTTTAGAACAATGGGAGACCTTATTACTCAGCTCCGATCCGGAGATTCAACTGAAGACCGTCCAACTGGCCGAAATCGCCGCTAGGGTCCAAGGACTCCTGGCCGTCGTCTAGGTGGGAAGACTTAAAGCCTTCCCTACATCTGTTGGACAAATAAAGTTTTACAATCCAAAAAAATCTGCAAATCAGGGTCGTCGCTGCCCCGTCGGTCATTTGGGATTAACGCTCAAGCTGCGATAAATAAATAAATAAATAAATAAATAAATAAATAAATAAATAAATAAATAAATAAATAAATAAATAAATAAATAAATAAATAAATAAATAAGCAAATAAATAAATAAATAAATAAGTTATGGTATTATTGGACATATTTCTAGATTATGGAAATTTGTGTTCCGTAAAATCTCGGGTGGTGTCTGCCTCACGCCCGAGTAGTAGTTTCCCGTGCATTCACTATCGTTAGCGCGTTAACGAGCATGAAAATGCTATATTTAGCTCTACAAGCGCACACATGTGCATTAATTCGAGGCGTTCAAAACCAAATAATAACCACTTACAGAACAAGAAATGTTCGTCACACCAGTGCCTGAAAATTAAAAAAAAGAAAAGTTGTGTGTTGGTATATCACGCGATCATTGTGGTGCTCAACCTTCGAACGCTTAAAAAAAGGAATAAATGAAGAGCAAACATACCCGCGCATGGGGCAGGTACTTGCCGTGGTCATTAAATGTTTACCCACATCAAGAACGAAAACTGCGGCTTCGCGCGGTTTTATGTTCCTGCCTCCTAGCTTGAGCCGCTATTGCTGTCTCATACTGCCTCAGATAGTAATCACACTCATACCAGATAATGTATGTTTACAACTGTTGCAAGTAACTAGCAGGCGCACGGACGATGTAGCAGCAGCCAGGAGAAGCCGCCAAACCAAGCGAATGCCCGGAGCTGGAAAAAGTAATTCACTTTATTCTGATGTTGAAGATGAGATTCCTTCAAAAATGACGCAATCGCCTGGTTTGGGAAGGCCAAGAACGGTGTGGAATCATAACAAAAGTAGGAATGAGAATACGAAAGAAACAGGTTATAAATAAAATAGGCTAATGCGTAGTGCATTGTAATAAGCTTTGCAAAAACAAGAAGAAAAATAAATGTAATAATAATAATAATAATAATAATAATAATAATAATAATAATAATAATAATAATAATGTAAAGCAGAGTATGGACGTAACGAGTATCTCACAGATTCTTAACGGGTTTGTTTGTTTATTTAATTGGCCGTTTGGGTATTTGAGGTGTAAAATTTCAAGAAGAAAAAATGAATCGTGAAAGCATGCTACCGAATGATTAAAACGAGGAAACATCGTAGAAATCCGAGCAAACGTTCTGACCTTCTTCATTCCCGTGACACCATCCCCATGGGTAGGGAAACGGTCTGGTGCTTGACATCATGCGACATCTTAACACATTTCTTGCGAAATTCTGACCTTCTCAACGCTAGCAACAGACTGGTAATTTTACTTCTGTACGAGGTAGTGCTTTCTAAATAAAGCCTGGGTTCAAGTTAAGGGCACCATACCCAGGTGAGCGTAACTGTGGTAGACTCCTTGCACAGCATGCTCACTGGAGACGACCACTTAACGTTACCGACTTGCTCAAGCAAATCATAGGCGTAAAAAAAAGAGAAAACAAAACTTAACTAAGACCACTGACGCCTGAATTCAACCATCCATGTAGGTGAGCCTATGTTCGAGGTTATATTCGGCGTGCCGAATTATGCTTTTCATTTACCAGCGCAGGCATTTTCTGCGAAGAAATCCTGCTACGATTTCGTCGCCCTTCTCCCCCTTCCTACCTTTACGGTGTCCGTGCCATATTTCATGTTACTCCGAATGCTTGTGAGCATATCAAATTGTTTTTATGGATGTGCGGAATAGTGATTTCGCATTATTACAGGAATGTGTGCTCACAGGTTACACAGTGCAGATGCAGAGTGACGAGCAGAACTTAATGCAAGGTATTCTAAAAGTTCAACTAAAGCATGCACACGCAAATGCTGTTACACCAGATTTCGTAGGTCGTGTATCTTCAATGTGCCTCTCTAATACAGGCTAGGGCCCTCATTGTATTGAAATATATATTTTTTTAGATTTTTTAGCTCCTCAATATTTAGAAAGTCTCATTGCCTCTGTGATCAGCACATTCAATGCGTTAAACGGCTTTTTGCATATGCTTAGCGAACAGCAACCGGTATTTTTGCTCGCGAGTCATACAAAGTGCGCATCCATTTAACTTGACTCGTATTGCTCCGTATGTTGGGCACTGCACAGGTCAAACTTGGTGTCCAGTCGCAGGAAACTGGACGTAGGATATAATGCGTGAGTCTCAAAGGTATCGCATAGCACAGACCAATCGTAGCAAAGTGGATATAGAGTAAAAATGCAAATCTTACAGTTATAAAATATCAGTAGTTACAGCAAGGTAGCAAGGAAGGCGCTTTTCGTTGAATCCATGTCGGGCTTTCGACAATTTGTCATCAGACTCTCGTGGCTTTTTCATAACTTTCGAATGATTCCTAAGCGGAACAGCTTTGCTCTTCATCTGCGGACAAACAGCAGGGATCACATGACAAAAAATATTCTTACGCTAGAACTGCGCGCATAAGTGGATGACAGCCAATGGTCATGTTGGGTATATTATTTACCTGAATCGTCCTACCAATGGCACTCCCTCGGGTTAAACTCCCTGCCTTTTCTCTCTCTCTCTCTCTTTCCTACCCATGGCAAAGAGCTATTACGAACGAGAAGCATTGCTAGTTTGGCACCACACGAGCAACCGACAGTTGTAATTATGACAGTTCTTGGCGAAGGCGCTGGGACCAAATAAATATATGCCACAGTACTTCTTCAATGCTTACAGTACTTGTGAGTCTCGCAGGTCGAACTTGTAGCGTAATTACGATGTGCGATGCATCTTGTATGGTTGTTGCAGTCGGCGTCCTGCGCAGAACGATTAAAGAATAAAAATTACTCTCGAGAAATAGCAAACACAAATAGAAATAAAGAAGCCAATGCATTTTTTTATATCCCCTGCAATTTATCACCTACTTCGCAAACTAGCGTCAAAACTCTGTTCATATGCGTTGCAAACTTGTGCAATAATTTCATCGTATTCACATCATTTTCTTTTTCTTCTGACATGGTAGTGAATTTCCCAATATGTCCAGTCATGGAGAGCTAGTGGCGGATTTTGAATAAACTCAGATTGGAATAGTTTTACGCTATCCGGGCCCTGGTCCCTATTCATAAGGCGCGTAATGCTCACGGCAAGCTAGCGGGCGAGTGGACGTCATGCAGAACTCAAAAACCTATAGTCGCAAGTCGGTAAACTGGCTAATGAGTCGACTCACTCACGCTCACTCACGGTGAACGAAACGAACACAAGGCGAAAGCTGAAAGGCGGAGCCAACGTTTCGGCGAGCGGACTTGTCGTTTTCAAGACAACTCCACTCGTCGAAACGTTGGCTCCGCCTTTCACCTTGTTCTCATTTCGTTCATCGTCTTGAATTTCCATCTACCCGCCTTCTCCGTGTATTCACACCGACTCGGACACACACCGACCCGTTAGTCTGAGTGAGCAAAAGGATAGAAAGTTGGGCGAGTTGGTACGGTAACATGATCTTGAATTGTAGCGCGAAGTGACACAGACAGATACGTCCTGTCTGCTTCTAGTCTCTGTCTGTGTCACATCATGTTACGATTCAACATCATGCTAACCTGAGTGAGCCCGGCTGAATAGACCTTTGCCAAGTCTCAGTACAAGCGAGGACCGGCTCAGTAGAATTTTGGTGAGTCTGAGTCCAAGTGAGACGGGTCTGAGTAAAACGAGTTTCAAGCCTGAGTGAGTTCCAAGCAAAACACATAATTTGTTAGTGAGTCTGAGTGAATTACGTTTATTTTGCCAACCTTTGTCTCTCTTGTGTTTCTCTCTTGTGTCCGTCTCAGCACGACTAATATTTTTCTATGTCTACAGTTGCGTACATGGTTTCATTGTCCAGGAAGGAGGGAAGAAGGTGAAGCCAAGACCCCGTACCTCGAGACGTACGAAGCTTAAGACACGGGGGTGCGAAACAATCTGCTAGACGACGGACTCCGTCGCAAGGTCCAGGCAATGTGAGATCTATGCGTGAACCTCCACGCATCCAGAAAGGAAAGGTAGAGGACGAGGCTACGCAACTCACCTACATTCGAGATATGTTGACATCGGCCCGAACCGAGCTCGTGTGTCAATATACAGTTAAAACCCCTGTAAGCACCCCCGTTACGACAGTAAAAAAAAAAGAAAGAAAAAAGCCGCAGTTTTGCTTGAAAGGCAAAGCATTAATAGTGATATAACTTTAAAAAAAGCACACGAAGTGGCATTCTTGTGAATTTTTGCAGTAAGCATTAAATTGACAAGTCCGGTGTCACGTGCGCACTGGCAAACACGAACAGATCTCGCTCGATGACAATGAACACTTGCGGTGACAATGCTAGCGTATGATTGCTTCGGACTGGCTCTCACTCTAACGCGTGTCCGACCACTTGAGATTACATGCCCTCCAACACTAGGCCTCGCGGAAAGACAGCGCATATGAAGCGACCAGCCATCTCGGCTCGCCCAGAGTTTGCACACGCTGCGGCTTACCCTCAAGGTAACGGCGTTAGCCATGCGTATCCACGGCGGGGGTAGAGGTGGAGACGCATCTGCCTCCCCTTTTCTCTTCCCCTAGCGCGCGAGTTCGCCATCGCCCCCTCTCCAGCGCCAACTAGCGCCTGTTTGATCACGTGACCTCCAAATTCGACCCGGCGAGAGATGGGCGCGCGTTAAGCTATTATCCTTCCAAGCTTACCTTCGCACGCTTTTGCTAGCAGCCACAGCAAACGACGCGATCTGGTCGCACTTGGACTTTACATGGAAACTCCTGGCGACACGCACGACGACAGCGATAATTCGCCTGGAATTGTCGCAGTAATAGCCACGTTCAGGTTAAGAAACATATAACTACGGATAGTGGTTCGCGCTGGTCCATCAACGACCAAAGCGCATAACGTTAACAAGGATATGCTAAATGACGTACGAGCTACGGAAAACCAATGCTAAGTCGTATTCTGTGGGAACTCAACAAAATTTCTGTGGGAAAGAGCTATGACTTAGTATGGCTACGTTGAAACAGCTAAACAACATATTTATAAGTTCCCAAATTTAATTTTTCTTATTAACGCGTCACTGCGTTTTATAGTGTTTTTTCTGCACATTCCATTGTTTTGTTCTATTCCTGTATGCAAATCTGCATCCTTCATATGTCGCCCGTTGCTCTTTGGTCCCATGTGTACAAGAAGAGGACAGGATCCCTAAAGCTGCTAACACAGCTTCTTCCATCTCCATCCGGGTAACAAGTTTGTTGCAAATAAATATTGTGTGATTGATAGAACGGGAGTAAAAAAAGAAAAACGCAACCATTCTAATCATGGAAAAACTATGAAAATCCTACGTGCCACGGGAAAGTTTTCAGGAATAGCTGCTCCTGTTCAGACCATTTGAAAGTATAGACCACACAACGAAGTTGTACAAATTTTCACGGGAAGGCGGTGTTGGAACAGTGATTTCTGAGACCGAATCGAATGCAAATTGAATAGTGCCAGAAGGCAATCGAATCGAATATCGATAGTTTTGAATAATCAACTGCAGTTATCACAATTTATGTAAAATTATATTCACATCCCAGTATTCTAAAAGTCAGCGAGTTTCTGTCACTACACAGTATACGTTATGAAGCGCTATTTATTAGGAGCACAAATGGAGCGTTAAGAGCAAACGAGTATTTTCTTCGCATGCACAGGACAATTCACAGAGAGCAGATGATGGCTGTATAGCCTGTAACGTATGGCTACCTAAGCGACGTTGTCTGCTCCACTGCTCAAGTTCTCATGGTTTATGCCACACCATGCACGCGGGGGGTCAAAATTCACCTGCTCCAGTTTTTATATTTCATTGCGCGCATTTGACGTTTTGAATAACTCGAAAAGTATTCGAGAAATATATTCACACTTATGAATAGTGACTATTCGATTCGAAGAGCGAAACACTAGCCATTAGATTAGTTATTCGAAAGTTTCGTATATTTAGACAACCCCTTACTCTTTAATCGAACGTAGAGGTATGGCACACCAACACCGATTTTGCATCTGACAGAAACTTAAGTGCGTCGCACAACCCTTCCGCCCCCCCCCCCTTCCCCACCGTGACAAATTGGTTTGGACGAAATGTACTTTTGGAAATACAAGGCCGAAGCTCCATGACGGGGAATTATCGTAAAGGTAGACGCTTTCGTCTGCTCGTCGCTAAGCCTAGCGTACTGCCGTTTGTTGCGCGTCGCTTCACTTAGCGGGGCACTGTGCCCACACTCTCCTCGTACGCGCCACTTTTCTCACCGCACAAACTACGTCTGCACATAGCACGTGGCTGCGCCTATCACGTGACATGGCTTGCGCGTGCGTAACGGCGCCACCCGCTGCCTTCCGAAACTCGCGCTATAGTGCGACCTCGACGATAAGAGGGCAAGGGCCTCACTCTACAGGTGACCCTGCGACCCCGAATTGCCACAAAATGTGTTTTTCGCACACTAGGGTTAAGAAGAGCGCATACCTTTGAGCCGATAACTGACTCCCACGCCACACGCTTCTCACCTAAAGCCCATTTTTCGCTTTAACTAAATTTTTATTTTGTTCTTGAAAGTTAACGAGGGCCACTTGGGAAGGTGAAACTTCTCTAATGCATTCCTCGTGACGCATATTTTATGTATTAAGTACGTTTTTAGAGACTCCGGACACACTTCTAGTGGTCCTTTTGAGGCTGAGCGAAAAAAAAGAGGACATCTTCGGACCCAAGTGTGAGTAGCCGGATAACGCTTCGCGTTAAAATTTTGCGCCCGTGGAAGCACGACGACAGCACTGCCAATGATGACAGTGCGACGACACGAACGTGCCCCGAATGTATAAATAGAATTGCTATCGCAAAAATACATTGTTGAGACGTCCGTAGAAAAAGAAATGGCAGCTTTGCACGGAGGACCCAACATGACAGAGGTAGCAAGAGTTAGTGTTGATCACGAACTCCTCGGACGGCGCATGGTATAACTATAGCAATATGCGAATGTACGTGCACGCGCGAGTGTGCCAGAATTTACGGCAGCCTTAAAAAAAGCTTTAACGCTTCGCAAGTAGGACCGGGGATAGCTTCTCACAGGCGCCACTGAACTGCCCGAAGAGAGCGGCGCCCGGGAAATGGCGTCGCTTTAAGATTGTGAACACTAATGTTGTTTCGCTCTCTCTAATAGTTAGAGAAGGTTTAGGATAAAAGGCGCGCGTTGTGAATGAAATGTTTTATCTCTTTTGTTTTGCAAGCGGCAATTCTTTGAAATGCTCTTTTGTTTTGCAAGCGGCAATTCTCTAAAATGCTGAAGAATTTGGCCAAGTATATAAGACCAGGTTTGAGCAACAATGGCAGTTGTATGGTGCAGCATTCACCTTGCATGGGCATATGTAGCGTGAACGTTTCCCGCCAAGGAGAGCGAGTAGTCGCATGATCATTGAAAATAACCATTCTGTACACTGTACATATTGAAAATCATGAAGTGTAATGTGACAATTACTTCATGTCTAACTGCGTGTTTCCCTGGGTCTATGTGGTAATGTGTTAGTGAGGGCGGACTCGGACACTTCTTTGATAACCTGCCATGTGTACAATGCTTCGTACTTTGTATATGTTGTCATCCTGGTGGAATTGGGCCGTGTTTGTGGCTCAGTGTTCGTATCGTCTCTTGTTGAGATAAACTTTTTCCCGAACGCGTCCTCTCTGGACTGCGCTGCGAAAGTAAAAAGGCACACGCAGCACCTTCTGCTATGCCTCTTCGCAGGGGGTTCAAGCGCAAGAACGTAACATGTCAATTTCGTCTGCTTCTGAAGTTCTGATGGGCTGTGCTCAGCTGCGCGTCCGCAGCAGCGAGGCGTCACAGCCAATCAGCACTTTCAGCAGCAGACAAAATGGAGATCACCAGTAGGTGGACTCTTACAGAATACCCTCCTCACCTCCCCCCAGCAGTACAGAAGGCACTGTGACGATGCGCAGGCGGTCCTCGCTCAAAAGTTGCATACATATGCATGATAGCGACAGCGACGCCGAAAATTTGTCTGGACTGTCTGTACAATTTCTATCCCAATAAATAGAATTCCGGCAGGAGGTCGAAATTATTGTGGAGACGTCAACTGTATCATACGCGCCTCATAATCTGATAAACCACTGCGCAGTTTCGAAACACTGCAACTCCACAATGAACGCGTGTTTGACACGAGAGTTCAGCGAGCAACATCTACTGGTAACCACGAACGCGCTTCGAATAAACCAAGCTGCATGGCACCCGCGTGAGACCATCCGCGTTGCTCCGACTTTCACTGTCGCTTCCGCATAAAATAGTTTGTCCACGTTAGTCCAGTGTGCGCAAAATTGAGCAATGATCAATCGTTTTTCAATCTAAACTACCTTCTTTCAATTTATTCAATTTTTTTATCATAAATGGGCAAAGGCAAGGTACACAAATCCTTGGCATAAATTGTCTGTTGTGCCTTGTCCATGGGCATTTTCCGTGGTGGCGTGTAGAGCAGCATAGGTGGACCTTCACAGGCATATCTGTACTTTCTTCAGTGTGTGTATCACGGTATTCAAGGCGCGTAGTGTGCTTCCTAAAGCGTTGCAGGAAATAGCGCATTTTCCTCTTCACGATTTCTCTCTCTCTCTCTCTAAAGGCTCCTAAAGTGCGTGAATAATACGCGTCGCTCAATCCTCAATGCCGTAACTTTCTCCGCGTCTGAGGCTGCCGCCTTTTCAAGCTTCGACCTGCGCGCGCGGATTCTCGCAGTCTATGATACTATCGCGCTCGTTGATCTGTCACGCTCGGGGACGATTATCGTAATGGTGTTGGTTCAACACAAACGAGTTTTCGTAATGCGCGCACTTTCCATGGTATAACATTGGTTTTATTACGATAACGATTATGCGGATTCTAGAGGAACCTTCCCGCCGTAGGTGCCGCCGCCACCGCCGCCACCGCCGCCATGCTGTAACGCTATCAAAAAGACATGCACGTCTCACGAACAAAGTTTTAGAGTATTATAATAAAATCTTCGAGTATTAAAAGCACACAGGACATAGAAAAAGAAACACGCACCACACGTGCTCTTTCTTTTTTTACGTCCTGTGAGTTTCTCGCGCTCGAATTTTTTTACTCTAATGCATTACCAACTAGCCCACCTATCCATCCTTGCGGAGGTTTAGCGCGTCGATACAGAGACGCGCAGTGCAAACTTTTGTTGCGAAAACGACGAAATACGCGACACACCCGCGTTACCCTATTCCGTCCGATCAGCTGGTCAAAGCACCATCCTTTCTCAATAAACGTTTTTTGTTATTGTGGAAGTTGAAACTCTACCACATGGTTCGTGCAAGTAGAAAAGGAACAAGTACCCATACGTGCACGCACTACGGCAGTAATTGTACGCGAAACTTTCACGGGCCAGCGAGAGCGAAATGGCGCGTTACGACACGAGACCCATTGCCGATTTCAGTGACGAACGCATCCGTCGGTCACCATGGTTAACCTTGCAGAGAAGGCGTGTTGAATCGCAACGCACCACGCGGTTGACCTTGCAAGAAAAATAAAAACGCGCCACAACGCGCCAGTACAATAATGGTGAATTCGGCAAATCGCACCGACGTACATCGGGCCGCATCGGGGTACCTTGGTGTGACCGCGATTGATTGAAACGGCGCATCCAGGCTGCGCACCGGATCAATTTGTCGAATTCGCCATACGACACGCGCGGCGAGTTCGGCGACGAACGCAGCAAATTCGGTGACGAGCACAGCGAATTCGGTGACGAGCGCAGCGAATTCGGTGACGAACGCAGTGAATTCGGCGACGAACACAGCGAATTCGGCGACGAGCACAGCGAATTCGGTGACGAACGCAGCGAATTCGGTGACGAACGCAGTGAATTCGGCGACGAACACAGCGAATTCGGCGACGAACGCAGCAAATTCGGCGACGAGCACAGCGAATTCGGTGACGAACGCAGCGAATTCGGTGACGAACGCAGTGAATTCGGCGACGAACACAGCGAATTCGGCGACGAACACAGCGAATTCGGCGACGAGCACAGCGAATTCGGTGACGAGCGCGTCCCGAAGCTTCTCTGTCTTCGTCGCCAGCTTGAAGATGCGGCGCCGTGGTGCAGTTTTCGTAAAGAAAATTCTTGCAAAGCGACCCAGCTAACGCTTCAAGCGCAGCGCCGGCTTGCACGAGGAAAATTCGTAAAATGCGTTTTTATTTCGCCTGTTTCGGGCATGCGCACGCGCGACCTTGCAAGGTTTAGAGCATTGGGCTTCTTTGCTGGCGGATACACATCTATCCCAGAAGCGCAGAATTAAACCCGATGGATGCATAAAAAAGACAGAATAAAACACACTACGGATTTTTCCACGCGCAAGCCGGCGTTTGGAGACGCTTGGGGCGTCGTGCAACAATTTCCTTATGAAATGATACAACTTGGTAACGCGGAAACTAAGGACGAGACATAAGGAAAACGACATGCACAAGCGCTAACCTACAGTTAGAGTTACATTACGGAATACGAACTATAGCGCTATCTTCTACATTTTCAATCCTTATGAAAAGTGGACTCGCCACACAGTGGACACAAGTGGACTCGACACACACACACACACACACACACACACACACGCGCGCGCGCACGCACACACACGCACACGCACACGCACACGCACACACACACACACACACTCACTCACTCACTCACTCACTCACTCACTCACTCACTCACTCACTCACTCACACAAAAACACCTATCTATCTATCTATCTATCTATCTATCTATCTATCTATCTATCTATCTATCTATCTATCTATCTATCTATCTATCTATCTATCTATCTATCTATCTATCTATCTATCTATCTATCTATCTATCTATCTATCTATCTATCTATCTATCTATCTATCTATCTATCTATCTATATATCTATCTATATATATATATATATATATATATATATATATGGTTAAGAAACAAGGAACATATCTATGGAAGAATCTCAATACTTCGGCCACCGCAACGTTCTAACATCAATATTTTTGTCACAAGTGTAATCCTTGTTGAACTACGTACCATACCAGACCCCCGCGTCAATGTCATCCTCCAGGTCACATAAGCGCCCAGAAATCGTGATACACCATAAATGTAGAGGAAGGATACAAATAAAGCTGTGGCTTTATTCAGTGACACTTGTCAAGTCTGAGTGGTGAGAAGCACGCAAGATATTTCAATTTGACGCCATAGTTGGCCTCGAAATTGGCGATGTCGTAACACGAAGTTTTCTTTCTTTTTTTCTGCAACCCTGTTGCAAAACAAGTAAGCATGAAAATGTTGCTCGTGAAAAAAAAAGATGAAAGCGTGCGTCACGTTCTCTTCGGCCGCGCTCATATCTTTTCGAGCAGTTTCCCCTGCGCCATCTAGGTGTGCGTTCGAACGAAAGCATCGAGATTCTCGTCGTGTAAATTTGGAGCAAGTTATTGTCCATTACGGCACACCTATGAGTGCCAGCTTATTTCGTAGGCGGCACTTTGGAGCTCTTACGACCAACTCTCGAGTAGAGCAGAGCCACAAAAGTTGGCGGTCGTCCGGTGTATAACACCGGAGCAGCTAACTTCGACAGCTAATGTGCTCTTCAGGTGTTGCACGCCAGGCCGTTGCCCCGACGCAAAACGTAAGGGCCGGCGCTGCACATATTCTTTAAAAGAGATAATTCCTCCACCCGAGCAAGATAACGGGGAAGGGATCCGACACACGGAAGGCGTGTGTCCTCAGCGTGGAGCCACGTGCGTGTCCCGACCGAGAAGTAATTTTTTTTAGCTAAGTGTATAGCGCCCGGTTCTGAAGGGCGGTGGGAACGGTGAGGGCGTTGTCACGTAGGATTTCTTGGGGGGTGGGGGGGGGGGGGTATTCTGTAAGAGTCCACCTTGCTGACGGTCTATTTCGGCTGCTGCTGATTGGCTAGGGCCGCTCGTCTCCTCCTCTCTCGTACAGCTGCATCCAATCAGCAGCGGCCGAAATAGACAGTCCACTATGTGGACTCTTACAGGACGCACCCCCTGGGGTGTAAACATAGCGCGCGTTTCTGTGAGCTAGCTCATTGTGCTTCTTCGTACGACGTCCCTGCATCCAGTGAACACGGGTATGAATGGAGAACTCCTCTGAAGACTGTGCATGTGTTGGAAAATTTGTGGAGACTTGGAAGCTCTCTCGGGGTGTTTTGTACAGCGCTAAGTAATCGCACTTCTCATGCGCAACCGCCAGGGTTGGTGGAAAACGAAACAGGACTGAATGACATCATAAGTAGCTGTCGCCAGTGCGAATGAACCATTCCGCGACAGCTGCTGTCCCCGTGGGCAAATATGAAACATTAATATCGTCAACTACTTACAGTTCTGCACGGAACGGCGATGTCACAGCGATGAGGCACTGCCACTGGACAAAGAAGTATTCGCAGAGCTAAGACACAAGCGTTTCTTTCATTATCAGACATCGAGTTCTCGTTTGTATCATTAGGAGAGGTGAGCGAGGAAAAAGGAATTATTTACATTGTTTTTTTTTCAAAAGCGTGACTTTCGACGTTTGATTGCGAAACGTTCTCCTGAATGCACCCTGAGGGAAATAATTAGCAGACGCAATTAAGTGACGCTTACTTAAGCCCCGTGTTCGTGTTTAATTTTCCGATTAAGGTGAGTGAATCGCCATGAAGTCAATACCGTATTGTAGTTACTGGTCCCACAGCAACGGCATCGCAGCGAAGCTCGCACGTCTGCTGACCATGCAGCAGCATCAAGCTATTGGTGATGTAATCGAGTCATATCATTTGTGATAATAGACTGGTCACTAAACGCAAGGATAGAATATAAAAAAAAAACATTAACTGAGTGCAGGTTGTGCTATCAGATTTATTAGTATTTTTTTGCTTTCGCCGTTTACAGCAAGGACGGGACATACGGCAACTAGGCCTAGCTGGCGGAAGCACCTCTATTTGCGCAGGTGCAACTCATTTCTCTGTGTAAGCAAGATTTGTAAGTTTACCTTAGCGTATCGATAGCTTAAGCGAGTAACTTACGCAGTGCAGCAAGGCACCAGGCAAGGGCTGCGTGGACGAGCATCCCCGAGAGACAGGTCGGCGTTTCAGGACTGTACGTTGCTCAGAGATTCTTAATAATGATGATTTTCGACTATGGCACGTACCCGCATAGGGCGATGCGCCAAGGATCCGGTGGCAGGAGATAACATGATTCAAAGACCGCGTGGTATCCTCGAAAACCAGCGTCGCGAGCGATGGGAGTGTTCGCTCCCCCATCCCGATCTGGATGGCGGGGACTCCAACGGTTTGCGAAGAACCCAGACATACGCGTATGGAAATCTACGCCGGCTACACGCCATGTCCTCCATGGCTTGCCCCAACATGTGCCCGTAGTGCGGAGGCAGGCTCACTCTCGCCCACATCGTGTAGGAGTGTGAATCTCGGCGAATCTCGGCCCCCAATATCAACCAACAGGCCCTGCCGGGAAATATATTTCAACGGGAGCAGTTGGAGACTCGAGTTGCCAGTGAAGGCAGAGGGGTGCTACTAGCAAATGGCAGGAGCCACTGAAGCCCTAGACAGAAGGAAGGAAAACTTTATTTGGTCCTGCAAGTAGTGATAATTAATCACTAAGCGGGCCGCTCCCACGTCGGGACCGGAAGGCCAAGCCTCACGGCCACATCGTGAGCCTGCTGGACAGCCCAGAATTGTTCATCCAGGTCCGGGCTGCGGTGACCACCCATTTGCTCCTTCTACACCCCTTTAGTTCAAAGGGACACCATGCTGTCAATATATATATATATATATATATATATATATATATATATATATATATATATATATACAGAGTTTCCTCAAAACATGGCCCCCACCTCGACGCCAATTGGGCCTAGAAAGAGATGAAAACTACACACAACGATAAATTAGCTAAACAAATAATCAAATAGGAAAATATTGGGGGACACAGGGCCATAAAAATTTTGATTCAGCATGCATATTTATTAAACAATTGAACCATAAATAACCCGCACCTATAGCAGCGTGACCTTTCGGAGGCTTCAACGAACTTGCTGCCATGATGGAACTTCTGCTGGCGCCCTAATGACGTGCGCCAAATTGCAATAATTTTGACATTGATTAAGTTAAGCCTAGATTACTCAACGAGAGAAAATGTTTATTCAGCCCGTGATGGTGATAGTGATGAAGATCGTGATACGACCGTATTCAGCGGACCATCCACAACTGGGCAGACCACCGCATGTCGCAGAATCTAATAAATTTCGAAGGTAGTGTCGCTATCTGCCACGAAGGCCCATTTTTTTATGGCTGTAACAATTATGCGGGCCCTCGAGGCTCATTCGCGCCGCCGCCGCCAGGCTGCCACAGCATCAGCGCATCAGCAGTCTAAACTCACACGCCCAAATTGTTAACTCCATCGTTATCATTATTATTTTAGGCACCTATAATTAAACCGCCCGATTCTTCGCCAATCCCCCCACTGTGGGTATGTGCCATGGCCAGTCAGGACAACAACAACAACAACAACAACTTCTAAGACGCGCAAGTGCGTTGAGCTGGAGAGGCAGCGAAGCCAGAGCCGGTGTCAATTGGCTCTGAGGCATAGTCAGGGCAGCGTTCAGCTTTCCCCTCCCGTTCGCTGGGCTCTCCGAAGCGACATCTGTCACTTCCATGGCACTTGTGCTTAGATTAACGCTCAGCCGAGGCACCACGCCGTGACCGCGCTCCTGGTTTGGTGGAGCACCAGTTTGCTAACCAACTAAAACCTCCACTATAGGCAGAGTAATAATGAAAGTCGCAAGACAAGTCAAAGTGTAATTTAGGTTTGGTTTGTGCACAGCGCAACCAAACAGCACGAAAACTTACCACTGCATGCTGGTATTGTAGTTGTGCGCACCAGGATAGTATTTCTGACGAGCGGCTATGCGCGTATGCGTTGGTCTGAGCGGCACGGACAGTAAGCGCAAAGATAAAATAAGAGTCCCTAAAGCTTACTTTTCGTACATTGGGCGTTGATAAACTCCGGCTATGTTATTTTGGTTTAATCTCACGCGCCATCGGGGATCGATGGCTGCAGCGCCGTTGCCGGCGTTTCCCATCGCACCAGCAGTGTGGGGCGCCTGGTAGATATATCAGGGCACTGTCTCTCTTGCGCAGCAGCAGTTGTACCGCGAGCTGCGTCGCAACAGGTAGCCTCCACGTATTGTGAGGACCTGGTCCGAGATCCTCGAAACCAGCACAAGGCTCTCCTATCACTTTCACTGCTTCGCAATTAGGCTGAACTGTCATTTTTTTTTGAAAAGCTAATAGCTTTCTGTGGCACTACCGCCCGTACTGCCAATGCCAATGGAAAGGCATGTTCTCGAGCGCAACGAAGCTGCGGAGCGCGTTCATCGCCAAACGTCGAGGTGCGCGCGCTGCTGTGCTAAAACTTTCTGGGCCACCCTTCCAAGTCCATCAAAAATACTAAACATACCACAAGCAGTAATCATAAGGCAAGCGCACACCGGTGAAATCTTAACGTAAAACTACAAAATATAGTTCAAGAGTGACAGAGAGAGGGAAGAATTTATTTACAGAAAAGCAGAGAGGTCGGCCAGAGCTATAGCTTCCTTTGGCATGCTGCTCTGCATCTTTTTCAGTGACTGCAAAGCACATAAGTGCTCGAAATGTGGAAGATATGTACCCGAATAACATGCACACTCTTTGGGAATGCCCCGTTACGCAACTCATGAAGAGACATTATAATCATTGACCGCGCCCCGTCAACCAACTTCGTGGTAACAGTGGGTCCGTATGCCGAAGGGGTTCAGAGCCACAGCTCTGTAAACCCTTGGTCGAGTTCACCCTGGAAATTCTTAAAGGGGTTGAGGAGTAAGGACTCGAGGCCCGGACATTTGAGACCAACAATAAACATTTATTCTCCTTATATATATCTCTCTCTCTTTCTGGCGTCTGAAGGTTTAGATGTTGCGGCCAGTGGGGAAGCGTTTCTTCGCCGCCATGGGCTGACGGTTTCGGGACGACTGCCTTGTCACAGCCCGCTGCACTCATCTTGTCAAGATGCGACGTTTATTTATACATATCAAACTGAAAGAAGGCGGTAGCCCCACTATTGGCGCCGACTGCTCCTTTGCGCAGGGAAAGCAAAATAGAAGTGCTAAATAAGTGACAAGAAGTGTCCTCTTGCCGGCTGATGAAAGCTGTGTGTGTGTGTGCGTGAGACACACACACACACACACGCACACGCACACAGGCACACACACACAGAGAGAGAGAGAGAGAACAATTTTATTGTTTGCTCGGGATGGCGTCAAGGGAAGGGGAAGAAGTGGGAGATCCTCTTCTGTCCCTTTTCCCTTTTAGGCGGCAGACAGGAGCCCTTGGGTCCCTGCAGCGTCTTCAGCCTTCCCGACGTGTCGGACTTGCACTTCCGGATCGGAGCTGAGCAGCGCGGTCTCCCACTGCTCCACAGGCCTCATTTCTACAGAAGAGTGATCTTTCTGTTGGACGTGACTACGTTTGAGGGTGCCCGATCAAACCATGCCCTGAAGGTCTGCCCTGCCTTTGCAGATTTACAGTTAGGCCGCGAAGTTATACGTCCTTTTTTTTGCTCACTCTAACTTTTCATCCCTTGTTTTTTCGCAATAGTGGTAATTAAATTGCCCCATCGTATATAATTCACTTATTATCGGTTTCTTTTTTATATTAAGTTATCCCAGCTTTTGTAACGTTGCACCACCCAATTTTCATTATTTTTTTTGGTATGCGGGCTCGCGTCATTCCTGACGGCAATCATCATCATCAACTCACACCCCTCGTCTGTACTCTGCGAACTCCATGGCTTGCACTTTTGAGTTTTCAGTAAACAGCGTCTCTCCGTCTCTTTTACTCCCCCTGCGGAGTAATTCGGCGATTCGCCGCCTACGGTGGTGGCCTTGACGCTTCACGCTGGCCATATTTAAATCGCTGCGCTGTACTTTAGCCTTAGTCACGACCTAGGGGCCCAGTTAATGGACACAATGACCCTTCCCGAGCTGTCCGCACCCGCTTAAAATTGCTCGCTTCGATATCTGGTGTGATGGCTCGCGCTATACATATATATATTTTCATGCTAAGCTTGTTTACAAGTATTGCTTACACTCTGCATATGGGATGCCATAGAAGCAAGATACTGTGTTATTCTGAAAAAAAAAATGTTCATCAGCTGATAGCCACGCTCTTCTTTCCCAAGCTGTGAATGAGTTGGTCTAGCGGCAGCCTAAGTCACCGGTGTGCGAGTTGTGTGCGTAAATAATCACATGCATGTAGGCAACAACTTCCTTACTGTCATCTTAAAACGAATGACATTTCTTGGCTCCCATTGCCTGCTTCTTTTTTTAATGGTTGGACGCTGGATACTCACCGCCGATAGAAAGGCGCCGATGGAAAGTGTGCGTACTCTCGAGGAACCGAGTCGCGGGATGAGTTCGTCAAACGCAAGTAGAGTGGCATGTAGCTTGTTGAGACGCACGCGCTGTCGCCGGTGAGCTTTGTGGCGACTGAAGTTTTGGGTCAGTTTCGATGCTGTGTCGTAGCTTCCGGCAAGGACAGCTCTCTCCTGTTCTCCAGCCGCCCTCTCCCCTTGTGGAAAACCTCTTTCTCCTTGTCGGTCGGTCGATCGGTCAGTAACTGAGAGACACGGTAACTAGAAGCAAAAGCGCGCCACTCACGGGACGGGAGGAATGTCACATCATCACGTGTTCAGCTGCCGCTAGCGTTGATTCCTGTCGACCTCCATGCTTAGTACCTGCTTTAGTTTATTGGAACAAATCCGACGGACCGTGAACAAAGGCGGTTGACGAGCAAATCATACTTTTATTTCGCGTAACAGCTGTTCCTGTGCGCAGCGCGTTGTAACCACAACCTTCCTTACAAAACACGGGGCCAAGGCGCTTGCAGAATGTCCACAAGGGCTTGACAAGGCGTGAAGCGCACTGAATGGCATGCTTGTACATGGCACTCACCATCGACTAGATACCGTTTCTAATAAGAAGTACAGGCATTGCGGGAGACAAAATTGTAACATTTGCACTGCAGTTGTAGTAATGACACGTATTTAGCTGAAAAAGAAAGTCCTTTAGCATGTTGAAAAATGTAAAGAGATTTGAAGAAAATTTCTCAAAGTTCGCCACTGATAGTTTCATGCGTGTTCGAATCGCGACCGTGTCACCGACTTATAGGAACAGAAGGCCCACAAAGAATTGCCATTTATCAGGTGACTGCGTTGATGTCCCGGCTACCATCGTTGAGCCTATATGCCCAATGGCGGTAGTCCAGCCTCTTCTTCCACCGAGGGGCTCTATGAGTAATGTCCACTACAGTACTTTAACTATAGCGTTTTCGCATGTTGTACGGGTTCTGTCGTACAGTTGATTGCGCAAGGTTACTTAAAAACGCGAGATTACCTTTTTTCTTAATTTTGTTTTTTTTAGGGGGGGCAGGGTTTGGTCGACAGTGCGACATGAATAACGAAAGTTATAGTTCGGGTACATGTACTAGTTAGAATAAACAAAAATTCGTCTCGTATGGGCCTCATAACCAGCGCTCCATAACGATACGAAAGGATGTTTCTTTCCTTCTTCTTTTCATCTGAAGGCACTGCCAGATTTGCAAAATAATTTTTGCTACAAGGCATTGCATCTAAGCGTCCCCGATGAGGAGAAGTCTTCCAGCCGTTCAGTCAATCACCACGTGCAGCTGTGAGCACCTCGGTTTCAGAGCGGCAGGGGTCGCACACGTATCCAGGGACACCAGGCGTGACGATGGCGATACTCCCGTCTTTGCATGGCTCCTGGCCCAGCTTACGAGCGCCTGAGTAAGCGAGAGAAAAAGAGGAAAGATGCTGTCTCCGTATTAGTATGAACCTATGCTATCCCCCCCCCCCCCATCAGAAGCTCAACCGAGCTCAGGCAGTTACATTAAGAATGCTTCAAACTAAATCTTATCCCACACCTTTTGTGCTTAACAAAATTGACCGGGACTTTCCCGCGGAATGTAAAAGTTGTGGACACACTCCGTGTCTATTTGATCATATGTTCTGGCTGTGCCCCAACCAAAGGGCTTCGGATCTCAACAGTGAGGAGGACTGGAGTCGGCGCATATCCAGCGATGTCCTCCAAGATCAACTCCTGGTCGTCCGGAGAGCTCACGACATCGGGAAAGCCTTTGGCCTATCTGTGCCTACGTGGGCGGAGCCACCAACATAGCCCGGGGGCTTGTGCCCTCGGACCCTAGTTTCTCTGGACTAAAATAAAGTTCTTGCCATGCCATGCCATGTTATGCAAGCCTGTGCATACTGTTATTCCAATGCCGATTTCGTGACGTCCGAGTCCTTTTAACTTCCTCGTTTAGTTTGAGCTTTTACAGCGAAGCTGTTAGCCCCTAGTATGTCGTAATTTTTCGTGGGGTGCTTCCCCCCAAGATACAGTGCTGCCACCTAGCGGCAGCGGCCACTCATACAGACATGAAACGCAAGCTGGAGAAGGGATTTGTGTTGGAGTTATGTTTTCTTGTGTGCTCCAAATATGAATTATGTTTTATCGTACATTCGAATTGCAGTCCGATGCTAGCATCTCTGCAGGCTTTGCGTAAGTCGTACTTTACGAATTTTCCGACGCATTTTGCTTTGAGACATTCGAGAGCTTTAGTTTAGGGGACGCGAACGGCTTGCGTGCGCAAGAACGAGGGGCGACGGTGCTGCCCATGCGCAGACCCGCACGTAGGTGTTTGCGCATGCGGAGTACCGTCGCCCCTAGTTCTTGCGCACGCAAGCCGTTTGCGTCCCCTTAACTAAAACTGTTTATTCAATTAGTTCAATAACGCGCTTGCGCTAGGCGGTGAGAGTACAAGAATGAGAACGTTTGCTGCACTTCGGAGCACGTGCCTACGCACGTGACCAGCGTCTGCGTGCGGTGTATCTGTCCTTGATGCGCGGGTGCCCTTCCTTCCCGTTGCATCTCTCGCAAAGCGTGGGCTGCTACCGCAATCGACATTATGTAAGCATTACCATTGAAATGGCGGCCGGAAAAGGGCTTTGCGTTTGAGTTTCCGTGTAACAGAATTATGTTTTGTCTTATATTCGAATTACGATACCGCGCTATCATGTGTGCAGGCTGTGTGTGCAGTCGTACTTTGCAGATGTTCTGACGCATTTTACTTTGAGACATTCAATTCGTTCAGTAACGCATTGGCGTTAAGCGGAGGGCCTACAAGAATGAGGTTGAGGACATACGTCGCTGGCGGTGGTGGTGGTGCTTGTCTAACTTGGCCAACAGCTTCGCTGTACATTCACTTTCACAGGGTGGAATGGAGGCGGATTTTGTATTTACTATTGTTCAATCTATATCGGTTATACTGGTTTACTCACTTATTTTTGCTTGCCTCCTTTTGTGCATCACAATTAGGATCCTGGGGTTACCATTGGACAAACTCTATTATTATTATTATTATTATTATTATTATTATTATTATTATTATTATTATTATTATTATTATTATTATTATCATTGCAGCGAAGAGATTGTAGAAGAGACGCTAGTGGGTTCAGCGCTAGTGGGTCGAGCGCTCCTGCTCAGCAACGGCTCTCGTGCTTGGAAGCTGTGACTGCCCTGCCCGTCGATGTTGCGCTGCTCCCGAGCTCTGTCAAATAAACACCCTTAGAATTGGTGGAGTGTGCGGGGTAACCTCAGACGATCATCCTGGAACTCCGGTCCCGTACCTTACCATCTACCATGCCCCAAGACGCCTCCCAGCAAACGCCTCCTCCTGCACACACTGTGTGACCCGGGGTGCCTCGTCATCGCGACCCTCCTATCTACACTGGAGCGGACGACACTGACGTGGACGAATGGCTCACGCGTACGACAGGGTAGGCGACCATAACAAGTGGGATGAAGCAGCCAAATTGAGCCATGTTCTGTTCTGCCTCGCTGGAGTGGCCAGCCTGTGGTATAACAACCACCAAGCAGAGTTCCAGACATGGTCGGAATTTAAGACTTCCCTCGCCGATGTATTTCGTCGCCCTGCTGTTCGCAAGCTGCGTGCCGAGCAACGTTTGCGAGAACGAGCTCAACAGCCAGGCGAAACATTCACCAGTTATATCGAAGATGTCCTGGATCTATTCAGGAAAGTCGATTCGACCATGGCGGAGTCTGATCGAATCCGAAACATACTGAAGGGCATAGAAGACGACGCCTTTAACATGTTGCTGGCCAAAAGTCCACGCTCTGTGGCTGAAATTGTCACACTATGCCAGAGCTACGAAGAACTCCGCAGGCAGCGGTCACTGACCCGTCGATCTCTCCCGCGTGACGAACACCTCGCTGGTTTGGCTGTCATGTCCAACCAGGCAGCGTTGCTCGCAGAAATGAAGGCGTTCGTCCACGAGGAAATTGCCCGGCAACTCTCGCTGATGGATTTTGCACAGCCGCAGTCGGTACACGCGCCTACGCCAAGTTTTGCGCCTCCGCTTCGCCGCGTCATAGCGCAAGAACTGCACGAGGTTTTGCCTGAGCACCACCAGCGTGTTCCTGCGGCGGCGCCTCACAGCTACGCCGAAGTCATGGCCAGGCCCCAACAGATGCCGACGGCTGTGCCACTCAGCTACACGGAAGTCGTCACCCAGCCTCAACAACTCCCTCAACGGGGACCTCTCACGTACGCCGAAGTCCTCGCTATGCCCCGACAACAGCCTGCTATGCAATCACTTCACCAGGCGCCACGTCCAACGCGTCCTTCCACATGGATGGGACCTGCCGCAACGACTCGGTGGCGTACAGCGGACAATCGACCAATATGTTTTGCGTGCGGCTATGCAGGCCACGTCGCACGCTACTGTAGTCGCGTGCAGTCGCCTAGCGCTACACCTTATGGGCCAAGTTCTATGGCGGGTTCTCCGCGCCCTTATTACGACGATGAACCTCGGGCTGCGTCACCACCATTCCGCCGGTCCGCCAACATCCGCCGCTCAACTTCTCCACGCCGACGTTCCCATCACCGATGCGGCCTCGTCCCGAAGCTCGGGATGAGGAAAACTAATCGTCGCAGTCCATGAGGCAAGGGCTGCGACGCCGTCGAAACGCGGAAGTCCTCAACGTAGCCCGACCAATGTGATAGACGTGTTAGTTGACGGTGTGCGCACATATGCCCTCGTGGATACCGGAGCCGCTGTATCAGTTATGGACGCAAAGCTTTGTCGCTTCCTTCGAAAGGTTACGACGCCCATTGCTGGATTCGCCCTCCGCACAGCAGGCGCACAGCGTATTCACCCGATTGCGGCGTGCACCGCTCGTGTTCTCATCGACGACGTTGTATACGCCGTCGAATTTATTGTGATTTCCTCGTGCTCCCACGAAGTTATCCTGGGGTGGGACTTTCTCGCCCGCCACGATGCCGTCATTCATTGCGCACGGGCCGAACTAGAACTGTCGCCGATCTCAGATATGACGCTTGCCGATAATGGTTCTTTTGCAAACAAACTACTCGTCAGGCACGACACCAACGTTCCTCCCAACTCGTCAGTGATTGTATCAATGCATTGCAGCAGCCTCTCTGACGCCATCGCACTACTTTCTTCATCAGGCCGCTTTTACACTCGAAAACGTCTGCTGCTGCCTTTTGCGACTGTGAACGTCAAACAGGGCTCCACAGCTATTTTTGTCTGTAACCCCTTCTCATACCCTGTGATGCTGCTTCAAGGCGAATGTCTTGGCCACGTGGAAGTGATCGACGCCGTACAAATTGCGGATGTTCCCGAAGACACGTCCTGCGCCAGTTACGACACGCTCGGTTCTCTGTCGACGTCCGACCCTTTGCCCACAGGTGTGTTCGATTCATCTATTGCCGATGGCCTCACCCCACGTCAGCGTTCGCAGCTTCTGCGCATCTTAGAAGAATTTCGTTCTTCTTTTGATGTCGAGCAACCTTCCTTGGGCCGGGCGTCTGCTGTCACGCACCATATTGACACTGGCTCCCAACCGCCATTGCGGCAACGACCATATCACGTCTCTGCCACGGAACGTCGTGTGATTAATGAGCAAGTGGACGACATGCTTCGCCGCGAAGTGATCCGACCCTCGAACAGTCCATGGGCATCCCCTGTCGTCCTTGTTACGAAAAAAGACGGCTCGATACGGTTCTGTGTAGACTTTCGCCGCCTGAACAAGATCACTCGCAAAGATGTATACCCGCTGCCGCGAATTGATGACGCTATCGATAGCCTACAAGGAGCAGAATTCTTTTCATCTCTAGATTTACGCTCCGGCTATTGGCAAGTACCCATGGCTGACGTCGATAGGCCGAAGACAGCCTTTGTCACACCCGACGGCTTATACGAATTTAACCTCATGCCGTTTGGACTTTGTAATGCGCCAGCAACTTTTGAACGCATGATGGACACAGTCCTCCGTGGTTTGAAGTGGCACACGTGCTTATGTTATCTCGACTACGTTGTTGTTTTTGCCTCTGACTTCACCACGCACCTTCAACGCCTATGGCATGTTTTGACTTGCTTAGCGAACGCTGGCCTTCAACTGAACCTAAAGAAGTGCCGATTTGCAGCGCGGCAGCTCACGATACTAGGTTATGTCGTCTCGAAGGATGGAATCCTCCCCGATCCAGCCAAACTTCGTGCCGTAGCTGAATTTCCTAAACCGACGTCCGTCAAACTGCGCAGTTTTGTAGGTTTGTGTTCCTACTTCAGGCGCTTCATTCGCAATTTCGCCGCCGTCATATCACCCCTGACGAAGCTCCTTGGCAGCAACGGACCTCTCCATTCGTGGTCGTCCGAGTGCGACGAGGCGTTCACTAAGCTCCGTCGTTTGCTGACGTCTCCTCCCATTTTGCGCCACTACGATCCAACGGCACCTATTGAGGTACACACAGATGCCAGCGGTGTTGGCCTCGGCGCTGTCTTAGCACAGCGCAAAGAAGGGTTTCCTGAATATGTTGTGGCATATGCAAGCCGTATGCTTACTAAAGCCGAGACCAATTACACCGTCACGGAAAAAGAATGCCTGGCGATCATCTGGGAGCTTACCAAGTTCCGGCCCTATTTGTATGGTCGCCAATTTGATGTCGTCACGGACCACCATGTACTATGCTGGCTGTCGTCATTGAAGGATCCCTCAGGCCATCTCGCCCGCTGGGCGCTTCGCTTACAAGATTACGATATCCGCGTACTGTGCCGCAACGGACGCCAGCATGCTGATGCTGACGCCCTCTCACGTTCTCCCTTGCCAGACGACAATGCCTGCTGCGCAATATCCCAGCTTGACGTTTCTTCCGTCGACATTGCGACCATCGCTTCTGAGCAGCGCAAGGACCCCTGGATTGCCTCCATCATAGACTGCCTTGCTGATCCGTCATCGCAGCCAACCACTCGTGCATTGCGCCGTCAAGCTCGCCATTTCGCCATTCGCGACGACCTGCTTCATCGACGCATTACACCTCTGACGGCCGCCAGTGGTTATTGGTTGTACCTCGAAGCCTGCGTTCTGAAATCTGCGCATCGTTCCACTCTGATCCACAGTGCGCGCATTCGGGACTTTTCAAAACCTACCAGCGCCTCCGACGACGCTACTACTGGCGAGGAATGTACAACTACATTCAAAAGTTTGTTCGTTCATGCCCCGACTGCCAGCGCCGAAAATCTTCACCCCACCTCTCGCCAGCTGGCCTGCAGCCTCTACCCTGCCCTACCCAACCGTTCGGGCGCGTTGGCATCGATTTGTATGGACCACTTCCCCTGACGTCGGCTGGTAACCGCTGGGCCATTGTGGCAGTAGATCACCTTACACGATACGCTGAAACCGCCGCTCTCCCAGCAGCTACAGCGCGCGATGTTGCATCATTCCTGCTTCGCCGATTCATCCTGCGGCATGGTCCACCTCAAGAATTGCTCAGCGATCGCGGACGCGTCTTCCTGTCGGAAGTAGTTGAAGCGACTCTCAAAGAGTGCCACGTTGTTCATCGTACGACTACGGCGTACCACCCTCAAACGAATGGCCTCACAGAACGCTTCAACCGTACGCTCGGCGACCTGCTTTCAATGTACGTTGCCTCCGACCACACGAACTGGGACGCCATTCTGCCATTCGTCACCTACGCCTATAATACCGCTACGCAGAGCACCACTGGATTTTCACCCTATTTCTTGCTGTATGGTCGACACCCTTCGCACACCATCGACACCATTCTTCCGTACCGGCCGGATGCATCCGAGTACGTCCCTATTTCTGACACGGTCCGACATGCAGAAGAGTGCCACGACCTCGCACGGGCGTTTACTTCCGATGATCAAGAGCGCCAGAGGAGCACTCGGGGTGATGCCACTGCCACGGTCACCTTCGATCCGGGAGCGCTCGTGTGGCTCTCAGTCCCTTTAACTGCCCCTGGCCTCTCATCAAAACTGGACCGGTATAACGTAAAACTATTCCGTTTTGTTTCTATTCCAACATGGCCGACACCGCTCGGTCATTGGTCGAATTTTTTGAGGCCGCGCCCATTTTTCCTGCCTGTCAAGCGACGTCAGGAATGCACAAAAACTGCCACGTCAAAGTGACGTTTACGCACACATTATGCTAAATTATGCCGAACAAACCCGGCAAATTCGTGGAATAGCCGGTGAGTGCCCCGGTCCGTTTGGAATAGAAAAAAATGGCGGCCTTCGTGGTTTGTTTGGCGGCGGCGGCGGCGGCTCGTCTGTGCGGGCGCGGGAGGAGAGAGCCCGAGGATGCGTTTGACATGCCAGACGATCAGTTTCGGCGGCACTTTCGCCTGAAGAAAGAAACTGTGCGGTGGCTGTGCGACGAAGTGGCGGAGGAACTCGGAGGCGTGAGAACTTCAGCGCTGTCGGTGGAGCGGCAAGTGTTGTGCGCGTTGCGATTCTTCGCAACGGGCAGCTTTCAGCAGGCCTCGGTAGGGAGCGAGGAGACGATCGGCGTGACCCAGCCTGCGGTCAGCAAGTGTGTGCGACGCGTGGCGGAGGCAATCGTCCACGCCGGGGCCCGCAACAAGTGGGTCCATTTCCCGAGGACGTCGGAGGAGAAGGCGGCCGTGAAGGAAGGGTTCCTTCGACGCGGCTCCATTCCCGGCGTCATCGGATGCGTGGACGGCAGCCTGATAGCCATCATCGCACCGAAGGGCGAGCAGAAGGCGGCATTCATGTGCCGCAAAGGGTACTACGCCCTCAACACAATGTTCGTAAGTATCTTAATTTTTGTCTAATTGGCCCGTGATCGCAACGCGTGGCTTATGCTGTGCGCGCTCTCGTCAGATCTGCGACGCAGGCATGCGGATCCTCGCCATCGACCCTCTGCGACCGGGGTCAGACCACGACGCCCACGTCTGGAGAACTACGTGGTTGCGTCGTCGGTTCCTGGAGGGGCATATTGCCAAGGCCGGCGAACACCTCCTCGGTGAGCAGCGGGAAAATTTTGTACAGTTGCAATTCTGGCAGCAAAGCGTGCTCGCGGCGTAAGAGAATATTGAAGCCCGAACCCCTTATGTTACAGTCAGGTTATTAAGTATAGGCGAGATGTAGAAATTTTCCAATGGTATCCGCACGAAATAAAGTGACAAGAAACCTTACTTTAAACTAATTTTTAATGTGAGTGTACAGTGCACACGTTGTCACATTCTTTTTTTACACCGACAGTTATTTGTGAATGAAGACTACACAAAAAGCTGCCTTGCTGCAAATAGGGATGCTGTGTCCCAGCTATTGTTATCTGTGATCACAGCTGGGTCAGGTGCTCAGCCTGTATATTTCTTTATTGCAGCCTTTCTGTAGTAGGTGCATTTTACATGACCCATGCTTCGCCTACTAAACTTTGTGCAGATTTCATACCATTTTTTATGATCCTGCAGGTGACAGCGGCTACCCCCTGGAACCATGGCTCCTGACCCCAGTCACAGGCCACCCTCCCGTACACACTGCAGAAGGCAGGTACAACACTGCACATGCTGCCATGCGGTCCGTAGTGGAGCGGTGCATTGGGCTTTTGAAGAGCCGCTTTCGCTGCCTTCAGCGGTACCGCGCCCTCCACTACCAACCAGAGCGCGCTGCCAACATCGTTGCAGCATGTGCAGTGTTGCACAACTTGTGTCTTGATGAAGGTGACGTGTTGTCGGATGATGTTAGTGATGACAGCAGCAACAGCAGCAGTGACGATGAAAGTGGCAACCCCTCCCCACAGAGAGTTCCCCAAGTGAGGGCAGCACGCATGATGTACATGAGAGGCTGTGCTGCCCGGGATAATGTTATTAGCTCATTTGGCACGACACGGCAGCAGCACCAGCGATACCTGCAAAAGGTGCGAAGGCGGCTGCGACGACAGCAGCACCGACAGCAGCAATAAACATGTGCCTGACACTGCAGGCAGATGTTTATTACCGCTGTCTACACATCTAATAGAGAGCAGGAACCAATGTGAAGAAATATGTGCAATTAGTGGATAGCGTGCTGCTTTTTTTATAGAATGTGCTCAATCATAACCAGCGTTTTCACGTGTCCTCTGCCAGTGAGCTGTCACTACCGGAGATGATTGCATCATTCCACTGTGACACTACATGAGAGCCTTTCATTTAGTACCTGTGGATAGAACACTTTGTGTTCATCAGCAGAATGTTGTAGCTACTTCTCTGGGCAGCTGGGGTTCGCCAAATGATTTGCTGCTGCTGCTGTTGCTTCTGTCATCACCGACACTGTCACCGCCATCTGCACTGCGCATGGGAGGATGTTGGTCTTCGCCTCCTCGCTTCCTATTTGGGCTGCTGCCAAGCACAACACTTCTCGCTCCACCATGTGTACTGTGCTCACGCACCTTGTAGGCCCTGCGCTGTTTTGCCACACAGCCACCGCACAGTTCCTTGACATAAGGCCAAGTTATGCCGAAAATGATCGCCTGGCATGTCAAGCGCGTTATTCTCCCTTGGGAGAGTGTACATATGTAAATAGTTCTGAAATTGAAGGAACACAAATTGTAAATATTCATTTCAAGTGCAACTTGCATTGTTTAAAATCGTTTATTTATATCTGCATTGTAAATAAAACCATGTGATCGATCTTCAATGCCGTCTTTCATCAAAGCAAATGACAGACAAGTACACAGAGCATGGCTTCATGGCGCCAAAATAGCCGTGTGATGTTCACTACATGGGACCCAGTGCACTACCACTGGGCCGTTGGCAGATGTTAAATCGCATAAATATGACACGAGCATAATGACATTTTTTTGAACTCGCAGACAACCATTTTTCTTCATCCAGCAACTTCACAGCAAGAAAGATCTCTTCTCTATTATGTAGTTGGCATGTTTGCAGCACAAAACAGTTTCTTTTCAATGACTAGTGCCGTAATAAGATCACAATATAAAGCAGCCATGACATGCTTCTAAGGAACGACAAGTGAGAAAATGCTTGGCACTAAAACGGTATTTCATATAACGGCTGCAAGACCAGCCTGGCAGCGAATGTCAAAATAGCGGCCACATCGATGGCTCTGCTACATACGTCACAAACTGTGCTCAACTACAATGGGGACTAGATTGTATTGCTATCATAGGTAAGGACACCTGAAATATCACAGCGACCACCACAGGTAACAGGTGCTTGGTGTGACCAGTGGCTTCATCATCAAGAATATCTTGATACGCATGTGCAAGCCTGGCCTGCCTGTGTATAAACACACATGCTTCTCGCAATAAAGCGCTCTTTCGTTTCCTGCTGCTCGGGTGTGTACACTTGGTGTTAACAAAAATACCAATTCGGCTACTTTGCGTAGGCACGAATGATTATACATTGCAAACATGACATACATATGGCATGAAAATTGATTTCCAGTTATCACAGTATTGTAGTTATTAAGCGCACCTGTATGTGTGCGAGACAATGTCATAGTTGGCGTAAAAGTGATTGCACAGTGTATCTTCCGTGGAAGAGCGGCGCACATTGAAACATATCAGTAACAGCAAAACAAAAGTGAAGAACACCTAACGAAAATACGGCAAAAAATGTACATATAAGTTATACCGTCTCACTTGGACAAAGAATAATACACATGAAATGAACTTGGAGAAAAAAATACGGTAAAAAACAGAAACGCAAAAATATGACAGAAATTGTAAATATACCTTATGCCGTCGCACTTGGACATAGATAATTACACAAAATGACTAAATGACACACTAAAAAAAACACGGTAATGAACAGAAATGCGAAACTTGCACTAGATATTAAAATAAACATGACAGATAATTTCACATATATAGATAGATAGAACATAGATAATCAAATAAACATAGATAATTACACAAAATGACTAAACGACACACTAAAAGAACACGGTAATGAACAGTAACGCGAAACTTGCACTAGATATTAAAATAAACATGACAGAAATTACCTTGAAAAAAAAAAATTTTGATTAGGGACAGAAATTACGGAAAACAGCCATATCATCCTTTAGTGCTGCATAAAAAAAAACATGCATAGATTGGTGACACTTGTACCTAACAAAGCACTAAAGGATGATATGGCAAAAAAAAAAAAGCTGCCCCTTAATGCTGAGGCGGCGCGCGCAGGTCGGCCAGGGCAGCCAGCAGCTGGCGCAGCGTGGTCGCAATGAGAGTGTTCGCCTCTCGCGAACCACGCATCTCGGCCACCAGCTGCTCGAGGACTTGCCGTGTCGCTCGCTGCTCTTCCACCAGCTGCGAAACAAATTCACTTAGTTAGCTACAGGTTATGCACTGTAAATTCTCGACTTGCACTGTTTGCAAGTCTTGCAGTTTCAGCAAGGTTACTCTTGAGGGCAGCGAGATCATTCACATATGACATGACAAATGGCCGTGCAAACGTACATGGTCTGTTATGTTAAAAACGTGTGAAACGTAACAAATCACACCAAGCTGCCTCTGCCTGTCAGAAGGCAGTATTGGTGACTAGTTGAATTGTTAAAGAAATTATGATCATGCTGTCGCGATACATGCAACCATGGAAATGTTTTGTAAGTTGCTATGTGTTAAAGAACACCTCAAAGAAGATGTATAAACGTGCATGAGCCAATGAGCCAAATGAGTACACATGCCTCGCATGTGTAACATGGTTGTAATGTACATTATTACCATGTGCCCTAATCACCTCTTCAACAAATGACCCGGCCAAGTTGTACGCACCTGCCGATGTTGCTGCAGCAACTGCTGGTGGAAGCTTGCGGCCTCCGCGTTTGCCGCCTCAGCTAACCGGCTCTGCCGGGCATAGTCCGCGGCCGTGCTCGATGCGGCGTCCGTGAGGACCTGAAGTCGGGGTGGCCTGCGGGGCTGCTGCCGAGCTGATGGTCCGTAAAAATAAAATCAGTAAACAGTGGTTAAGAAAACTAATTTCGCTCCATCCTGCATAGACATTTTACTGGTTCATTATCATGTGGAAGCCCAGAAAAATAATTCCGGCAACACACCGTTCACAAAATGAACAGTCAATTTGCATAACCAAAAAGGCACTACACCATCATAAAAGACTGCACTGATAGTACTTTCAGCTTGTACGCTGCATTACAAATGGTGTTAACAGTCACATTATTGTTCAATTTTGCAGCAACCCTTAGGCAAGCACTTCTTCTTTGCCGTGTAAATAATATAAATACACAATTTCTGTTTCTAAGGTCTTAATAGATAATGCTTGGAGTGATGTGTTCGTATTGCATTAGCTGCTGAAGTGCCTTACGTGCAGTGCCACTGGTCCCCGGCTCCGTGCCCACCGAGACGCGCGCAGCTGCTGGTGGGGCAGGGGGCACTTCAGCGGACTCCTCACTGCTACAGGCTGCGTCCTCCTAGAACAATAAAGTACAGGACATAATGTGATTAACCATCAACTGGTTTGGATGTCTATTTCACTTATCACGCAATTCCTAATCCATCATACGACATACTAGTGCCTTGGAGCTTTGACAACTCGTCGCTAATGCTTTTCGGATTAACGAGTCATGAAATCCACCACAAGGTGTTTCTAACAGCAGTGGGGCAGCATTTCCGTTCTTGCAAAGTACGGATATCATGTGCTGGCATGTGTGTTGAATTGTAAGAATACACACACAAGCACACAAGGGAAAAATATTCACCACGGTGTAACTGCCCGACATCGGTACACATAGCAACGAACATTGCTACTCACCTCAGCATTGCCGTGAAAAAAATCCGCAGGGGCGGAGGCTGGGCCGGTATGGGCGAGCACGGCGATCACTCGACCCTCTAGGCCGCCCAACTTTCCACCTCCCGTCTTCCTGCAAGTGCATGAACACCGTCAGCTTATACGTTCCGAAGACTTTGCTAGTCGCGGGCTCACCTCTTTTCGGCGCCAACCTGCGCCGCGAGTTTCTTACATTCGTACGCCATGCGCGCCCAATACAGGCGCCAGCGCCGGGCTATCTTAACTGCCGGCCCGACGGCGTTCAAGGCAGCGGCAATTTCTGCCCATAGTCCCCTTTTTTGGGCAGCACTCATACTTGGCGAGAGGCTGGTGGAGCCTCTCGCCAAGTACGGATGCTGCTCCATAAACTCCACTAGCATAGCGGCCTGCGCGGCCGAAACGCGCGCGCTGTTGCTGCTCTCCGCCATTTCTTTTTCGCGCTCAATTTTCGCCGGACCGCAGCGAATTAATACCAACAAATCGTACCGTTTCAGATATCAATTCGTCGTTAAAACATAACGGTTACATTCATTTAATGTGTCGTTATTTTATCACGCCATAAATGCCACGTTCAATTTAACACAAGTGAATAACAACAACAAAAAAACTTTTCTCGTGCGAATATCCAGCAGAAGCATCTGTACCGCCCGCACGGGGGAATGGATCACTGCGCAGCAGTGTGTGGCAAAGAAACAAAAATGAGCCTCTCTTACAGACCACCCTCGATTTCAATCATGACTACATTCGGAGACAGTTGCGATCGTTTATAGAAAACGTTTACTTACCAGCTATCTGTTGAGATGCCTTCCAACCTTCATCGATTCTTCCGTATCCTATGCGAATAAAAGCAAAAGTGAACACCATGCGATCACCCAGCTCAGATGGTACTGCTCAGTCACTAAGCACAAGAAAGAATGATGCGTTTACTCACCGAGCACTACGCTTTCGCAGTCTTCATGATGTTCACAGCTTCCAGAATTCTTCTCGGGCGAAAGTACCACGTACGGCAAGATTTCAACTAATCACGTTACGGACAAATATACACCAAGTGCGGGCCACAGGACCGATCAGCTGTTTTCACGTAGCCGCCATCTTAAGTGTGCGTAGCGAAATGGATTGGATGCGGAATTGGCACGTGTGTGGCTATGACTCAAAAAATTAAAATATTTGTGCTTACTTTCAAGTGCGCTTCAACTTCTCTTGCGTTAAAAGATTACAAAACACTTTTACTCTCAGCGACATACAATTGTTCTTTTATCAGACGTTTATGTCTTTATGTCACTTGCTATACGGTCCCTTTGCAAATAAAAAACAAGCAAAACATACTTCCGGCAACGATGGAGGCTGCTGATTGGACAGATTGAAAAACGTCGCTGGTTCCCGCCCCCATACGCAGAAACTGTCGCGTCATTTTGACGTCCGGATTTTGGAACACTTTTTGTTTGGAATAGAGTTACGTTATCGCGCCCCTGGTCCCTAAGTATGACGGCCCTTATCGTGTTCTCGAACGCGCATCTCCTGTAAACTATGTCATCGAACCAGTTGAGCCATCTGAAGACATGCGCCGCCGTGGACGAGACATTGTCCATGTCGACCGTTTAAAGCGTTACTACGACCCACTCATCGTGACGAGCTGTTAGGTCGCCGGACGGCTCCCTTCTCACTCCCGGGGGGTGGTTGTAGCGAAGAGATTGTAGAAGAGACGCTAGTGGGTTCAGCGCTACTGGCTCTAAACGCTAGTGGGTCGAGCGCTCCTGCTCAGCAACGGCTCTCGTGCTTGGAAGCTGTGACTGCCCTGCCCGTCGACGTTGCGCTGCTCCAGAGCTCTGTCAAATAAACACCCTTAGATTATTATTATTATTATTATTATTATTATTATTATTATTATTATTATCATTATTATTGTTGTTGTTATTATTGTTGTTGTTGTTGCTGTTGCTGTTGTTGTTATGAAGCGCCGCTATTGCCGTTCTGGCGACTATGATCCAGCCCTCTCAGATGTACAGCCTAAACGCGCACCTCTAAAACGAGCACGTATTCAATCATACCTTTATACATCTACAATGTGGTTCATGGAAACTATGCATTGCCGCAAGCTTAATCACGTACATTTTCCGTGCTGCAAAAACATACCAGGCGTTCCGCGCGTTTTCCGCGTGGCCTTGTTGCAGGAGTCACTGTCCTATTGCTTGATTAAAAAAAAGAAACATGTGTTAAATATTCTACCTGTATTGACATATTTCAAAGTACATTTTCTGTGTCCGGTACCTGTGTCGATGTTAATGTTGTGTGATCGTACTGTAATGTTGAACGTTGCAATGTTGAATTGGTTGTAATGTTGCACTCCATTTTATGTCCGCCTCCTCACGATGAAATGGAGAAACGGGGAAACGGGAAGAACAAACACTAGATTTTTAAGAAGCCATCCATATGCCCTTAAAACATTTTCGAAAAATTCATGGCTTAGATATCCTCACGGCAGATGCACGATTAATTGTTGTCTAAAACGATCGCTCGTGAATTTTAACCCCAGGGCAAGAGCGTCATTAGATAAAACGTTTCTTTCAGTGGAACTACATCGATCAAAGCTTCGTCTGCTGTGTACTGCAATGTCTTTCGGTGCAGCAGTAACCAAACTATGCAGAAATTTCACTCGGCCGCGCAAACAAGCGACGAGCACCACCAGCCGCGGTGTGTGTATGTGAGACTTGTACACGTTACAGAAAAAAAGTAACCAATTAAAATTACGATTCCATCATTCAGAAATGTAATTGATTAGTTACTGCCACACAAAAGTAATTGAGGAGTTACACATCGGCAATTGATTACTGATGCGTTACTTTCCTCCGAACTATCGTTAATGCTGCTAAAAACAGCACACAAAGCAGGTTGGCCTGGCACTTTCGCTGCGCCTTCTGCGGTCATCCATAGATTTATTATCTGTACTAACGATTGCTTTTAAAACAGTTCGTTGGTCATCGCCCCTCATTTTTTTTTAGCAGACATCAGCAGAGAGACTGAAAAGTTCCTCGACTAGGGGAAAGAGGGAAAAGAGGGAGCTAAGCCAGTTCCCTCGATGTGCGCTCGGGGTGGTAGGGCGGCTTTGTAACTTATACGGATCTTCCAAACAATACAGTGGTTGCAGAGCACTTGGGTCCTCTATTTTGGGCAAAGCTTTATTTTTGCTGGTACTTCGAGAAGACGCTCCCGGCTGGACCAATAAAAAACAGAAAAAAAATCATGCTCAAGTAATTTCTTGGCTGTCAGGTACTAATTAAGTGGCCTTTGGTATGGAGACATACCAGCACCTGTTAAATTTGTTGGCCAATATCTGGCCAACTAATCTGACCAACAACATCTCGGGGGAACGTTATGGCTTCAACATTTTCACTCCAAAAGTGTCAGTAATATTAGGAAAACATTACTCACACACTGCTTTGTATTGGCCGTAGCAGGTGCAGTTGAATATACACCTCAGTTCGGTCTTCTCATATGCACAGATCTCATCTTGGCCACAGTATGGACCCTGTAATGAAGGTGATAGCGATAATTATCCCAAAGCGCTACCGCAACAGTATTTGTGTAAAGAGATTTGTAAGCAGCAGCTACTTCACCTGGTTGCATTCGCAGTGAACTCATTTTATTTCTACTTGCAATGAATCGGCGTTCTGATTATACACTGTTGTTACACTTATGTTATTATACACTTATGCGACACTGAAATCTAAGCGCGGAAACAGTTTTCGATGTGAACGGTGACCCTAAGGTTCTGCTTCGTCTGCCCATTGTAGTTTTTCTTTTAAATGCTTAAGAATTTATATGCCTACCGAACAAGGAAACCTGCTGGTGACGTAAGACGAGTCACTCTAAAGAAAATAAGGTATAAATCATTGTTTCTTTGACGGCGTTGAAATATTTGTCGATGGTGGAATAAAAGCGATCTCTAGAACCATACGCAGACCCGATTTGGTGCATTGTAGATATCACGAAAATTTCCATTTTGGGAAAATTTTATACCAAACGCGCCATGTCCCCGTTGCGTTTCGGTGGTCGCTAAATGTGCCTTCCGTTGGGGCGTTCCTTCACTGACCAAAACGGCACCTATCTATGCGGTATCCTGCGCTTCACGTCACACAATTCATACAGATAAGCAGTCGATGACTTGATAAGGAAGATAAGGCGTGATGAGGGGTTGTATGGGTCTCATCACGGTTGATAGTGGTTCGACGCGGATGGATGAAGCGCTGAAGTGCGCTAAGGGCTTATAATGGTCGGATCAATGCTGATAATGTTAATGAGCACTGATAACGGTTGACAAGCGTCGGACCAAGTTTGATAAGGCTTATACCAATCGATAACGATTTATAAAAGTCGGATCGAGTCCGATAAGTTCGCTAACAACCGATAAGGGCTCGATCTAGTCCGGTAAAGTTGATAACGACTGAGAAGGGTTGATAAGCATAATACTGGTCGGATCAAGTTTCATAAAATTGATAATGAGATCGGGCTCGATGGAGGTGAGCAAGTGGCACAATGTTTATGCATACTCAGACAATTCCTCGAAGAAGTTATGCAATAATTTATTTTTTTACAAATTTCTTCGATCCCATTTCTTTGTAATTACATTTACTGCGGGGACAGTGCTTAACGTATCAAATACGTATAACTCGTCCATGTTATACGTATAACTCGTCCATGTTATAGTTCTGCAGCTGTTACGGCTGCAGAAGAAACATAGAAAACCTTTACAGAGGTACTCAAAGCAGTAAAGATGGTTATGTAAGATAAAGCTACCTTATGGCGCGGCCTGTAGGAGACCCTATGCACGTGTGACAGCCAATGTCTTGTACGAGGTGCTTGCTTCTTTTTTTCTTTTAAGCTGCACCAATTTAAAAAAAAATAAAAAAACGCTAACATAATCTTAATCCATAAGAAAGGGGACGCCAAGGACTTGAAAAATTATAGACCAATCAGCTCACTGTCCGTTGCCTACAAACTATTTACTAAGGTAATTGCAAATAGAATCAGGGACACCTTAGACTTCCGTCAACCATGGGACCAGGCAGGATTCCGTCAAGACTACTCAACAATAGACGATATTCACACTATCAATCAGGTGATAGAGAAATGTGCGGAATGTAACCAACCCTTATATATAGTTTTCATTAATTACGAGAAAGCGTTTGATTATGTCGAAACCTCAGCAGTCATGGAGGCATTACGGGATCAGGGTGTAGACGAGCCGTATGTAAATATACTGAAAGATATTTATAGTGGCTCCACAGCCACCGTAGTCTTCCATAAAGAGAGCAACAAAATCCCAATAAAGAAAGGCGTCAGGCAGGGAGATACGATATCTCCAATGCTATTCACAGCGTGTTTACAGGAGGTATTCAGAGACCTGGATTGGGAAGAATTTGGGATAAAAGTCAATGGAGAATACCTTAGTAACTTGCGATTCGCTGATGACATTGCCCTGCTTAGTAACTCAGAGGACCAACTCCTATGCATGCTCACTGACCTGGAGAGGCAAAGCCGAAGGGTGGGTCTAAAAATTAATTTGCAGAAAACTAAAGTAATGTTTAACAGTCTCAGAAGAGAACAGCAGTTTACGATAGGTAGTGAGGCACTGGAAGTGGTAAGGGAATACATCAACTTAGGACAGGTAGTGACTGCAGATCCGGATCATGAGACTGAAATAATCAGAAGATTAAGAATGGGCTGGGGTCCATTTGGCAGGCATTCTCAGGTCATGAACAGAAGGTTGCCATTATCTCTCAAGAGAAATAACAGCTGTGTCTTACCAGTACTCACGTACGGGGCAGAAACGTGGAGGCTTACGAAAAGGGTTCTACTTAAATTGAGGACGACGCAACGAGCTATGGAAAGAAGTATGATAGGTGTAACGTTAAGGGATAAGAAAAGAGCTGATTGGGTGAGGGAACAAACGCGAGTGACTGATATCTTAGTTGAAATCAAGAAAAAGAAATGGGCATGGGCAGGACACGTAATGAGGAGGTAAGATAACCGATGGTCATTAAGAGTTACGGAATGGATTCCAAGGGAAGGGAAGCGTAGCAGAGGGCGGCAGGAATCTAGGTGGGCGGATGAGATTGAGAAGTTTGTAGGCACAACATGGCCACAATTAGTACATGACCAGGGTAGTTGGAGAAGTATGGGAGAGGCCTTTGCCCTGCAGTGAGCGTAACCAGGCTGATGATGATGATGATGATGATGATGATGAATTAAAGATATTGCCTATGGGAGATGGCACAATTTGGACAATTGCGCTAAATGGTCGATGGGGTGGGCAGTACTTATCCAGAAATCAATATGGTTAATTGAAGAAGTAACTAATTAAGCTAAATAACTGTTTTATGCATTACATTACGGCACATATTTCAATACACGAATTATAGTCGGCGAGTTCACAAGGCGTATCCACTTGGAACGAATTCTCAGGACTGCACCAGTTTTGAACCAATAATTTTCAGAAGGTGCGTTCCCAAGTTAGCGTTCCCGTTACTTTTGTTCTTCAACGCTCAAAACAGCGTTTTCATAAAACATTTAGTGGAACAAGCGTGCATTTTTACCGCATGTTTGACGGCGCATGTATCGAAACCGCTGTGAGCCCCAGAATTGTTCCCAGTTAATATGCCTTGCAAACCCACTAGCTACAATTGATAGATGGATATATGTGCCTTAAGGTAATAAATTAAAAATTTAAATTATGTAGTTGCGTCAATATTCAATTAGGTATTTTTATTTCGCCTAGAAGCAATGGCTGCCTCATCGAGTAATCTCACTCAATGATTAGAATTAAGCTATCTGCTACAGGCAAATTTTTAGAGTTTGGGCAGCTAAAAATACCCTATGTAGTGTCCTTATAATTTTTTTTTTGCGAGAATATAGATACGCAGTGTTATACCACAGTGTCTTAGTGTGTTTGTTACACATACGTTGTGTTTTTTTTCGACTTTGGAAAACAAGTTACGCCTACAATAAACCATCTATTTACAGTTCTTTTCTTTTTAGTTCGAACATTTTTTTGACGTGCACAGAAGTTACTCGAACTACGTCACTACAGCATAACTACGTGGCAGGCGGACCTAACTTTCAAGGAAGAAACAACGCAGGGAATTCGCTCATTAAACTGATTACAATAATTCACTCCTTTAATTACAAGCTTTACGGGACAAGCTTGTATGGAAAGTTGAAGGGAGACCACCAAAACGCCTTGTTCCCTGCTTAAACCTTTCAAAAAACGGCCACGTAAGCCAAGATAATTGGTTTTGAAATTATTTGTTGAATTTAATAGGTTACGCCTGCAGGACTGCGTAGCACAGCTCGTGGTGCAACTCTCGTTTTAACGTCGCAGGGCAGCGTAACAGAGTCATCAGATATCGACCGCCTGGGGTTGTTTATAGCGTGCACACAATGCACGGGTCACGAGCGCTTTCTCTCTCTCTCTATCTCTTTTTTGCATTCCGCCTGCATCGGAATGCGACCGCCGGGGTCTGGATCGAATCCGACCTCATGTTCATCAATTTGTGATTGTATCGTGGTTTCAGCATTTAAAATCCCCGGAATCTCGCAAATATTCGCGCCGTATTTTTAGAAGCGTTTTAGAACTACCCACGCATTAATTTTTTTTTCTCCTCGATGACTGGAAGATTACAGCGCCGTAATACCCTTTACGCGTCCTAATACGGAACTTGGTGGCTGAAACGGGGGGGGGGGGGGGGGGTGTAGGGAAGGAGTGCTCGTGGGGTCGCCGGAACTCACCCTGTAGGAATGGCAGCGTGTCTCCAGGTTCTTCACTTTTATGCCTGCGGTGAAGTTTCAGATAGACAAGTTTAGACTTCTTTTTGTTCTTTACGAAGTTGAAGCTATTTAAAATTTTAGCTATTATTTTTCGATAACCAACTTCCAAGGCGTATTACACATTTCTAGAAAGCGCTATTCCTTCAAATACATTTGTCGTGATCTATTTTTCTGAATAATTTGCACCGGGGATACTCATAAAAGGGATAGTATATTGCTACCGGTGTCATGTTAAGAATTTAGAATGTTCAATTTGGGAATTGACTGTCGCTGTAGTGAGGCAAACTGTATTATTTCTTAATATATCTCATTGCATCATCAGAAATAAATACATGAGTAGGGAACTACATTGTGAACATTTTTGCTTAGTCTCAAGGACTTGGAAAATATGTTTAGAGCTTACTGCTGTGTTGCTTCACTGAAGTTTGGCAACACTATCGCACTTTTTGTTGTATACAATCTGTAAAGCACTTGGCTTGACAAAGAAAGAAGTACCATTATCGTAAGGAATGGGTCAATACCAGAGAAGCGACCAGCCTGCGGTTGACCGCAGACTGGTCTTGCTGACCGTTTCCAACGGTAAGATTGGACGAACATAGAAAAAGAAACAATACCCACCCCGCCACTACACTGGCTCGCTTTATTAGACGATTTTGCATGTTTGAGGAATGTTATGTTCCTCTGTTTTAATTTATGTTGGTGCCTCTGTGTAAAGAAAGCCACTTGTACGGAAACATCATTATCATTGCGAATTTATTGCACTGAAACGGTAAGGGCAATAAAGAAAAAAATGACAACCATTCCACTCTGTGAAGATGGAATGGCAGTGAAAGGTGACTACAGTCAAAGCTCCCACATGAAAAGCAAAGTGCTTTAGCTGCCATTCCACCTTCACAGAGTGGAACGGTTGTCATTTCTTTGTTCAGCATCGCGGGAACGTTCTTCGATGGTGGTCGTTTCGCGCCGGCGCCGTTTACATTCTCGTTGCTGGTCCCGGCCTCCGGCGCTCCTCATACGCATGTTGTTCTTCGGATGTACGAACTATACGTGTCCGCCCCATTGATAACGAGGCTGTCTTTAGCACCGATACCTCTCCTGCTTATATACTGCGATAACCTTGACGTCACGCTATTGTTCATGGCGAGCGTTCTAATCTGTTCCGCATTTTGACATCTGCGCCACCGCACTGCATCCGCACGTGATCACAAACAATGAAACCCATTGTGTATGGGTTTGTTAGAAATCGATAAGTCCGTTTATGATGCCGGACGCTGACAGAACTACGGAAGGTTAGTCATATACAGCTTTCGCTGTAAAAAGTAAAGGGAGCGGGAGTGGCTCAGTGGTTATCGTATTCTGCTGGCGAGCACGGGGTCGTGAGGTCGAATCCCGACCGCGGTGGACTCCTTCCAGGGGAACATAATGTAAAGCCGCTCATGTGTCATTCTTTGGGTGCATGTTAAAGAAACCAAGGTAGTATGAAATTAATCCGCAGTTCCCTATTACGGCACCCTGGACAGACCCGCTTTGCGGCTTCAGGTCGTTAAACCACGTAATTTTCATAAACAATCAGGTCACCAGTTTTTTTTATCTGATACAGCCAAACATAAAAAAACAATATCTTTTGGAGACGTCTGGTCCTGGTGACATCAAGTGTAAGGTTCTGTTTAAAAGTTAGATTATAAGAATGCCCATCACTGCAGAAACACATCCTGGTATCTCAGGTTCTTGGCTTACCGGAAGTAAAAACGCTTATTAAGAACTCTTCGAGAACGGTAACGTCAAATATTAGAGGGGTAATGGTAGCGAGCGCAGTGTAGGGAAACTTTTGTTTAAAAATGCAAGGCCCCTTAAAAGACTTATTAGTTGGACGTAAGAAGCCGGTGATCCGTGATGACCCTCTTCTTTGTGACCAATGATTTGTTGCCGTTCGGGTCGGGACATGGTCCATCTCTACTAAATCACGGAATCTAAGCCGGCCTACGCGATGTAAGAGAGGAGTGAATTGTATAAATTCGCCAGCGGCTCTCTCATTCGGCGATCGTGTGCGCAGGGAGAAATTTTTTTTAATGGTTGTAGGAATACAATGGTCGACAACAGCGTCGGTGAGCAGCACGGATTGCTAAGCGGGAATAACACAGAGACTCATGCAGACAATTTATCATATTTTTATGTTTGCTGATATCCTGTCCCGTGAAACTTGGAATCGCTCCAACTTTATCGATCACTCTTGCGCCACTAAAAGTCTGGATATCATGTAAAAGTGTGCCTGCCCCTGATGCGTTCGTGTTTGCTTGTCAGTGCGTGCGTGTGTGCGTGTGTGCACGCGTGCGCGTGTGCGAATCACACTCCTTTTGAAGACAGATGATGATGGTATATCGGGTCATGCCTGGCCCCGACCTTGAGCGACCTGTTTCTCGCCCGTGATCGCACGGCAGACATCTAAAAGACAAACTCGCTACGCTAAAGATTAAAAAAAAACCTTTAAATACGTGGACGACTAACTCATGATATATGATTTCAATTCAAGTAACACTGAAACACTGAATGACGCGGTTGTCGCGTTCAACGAATGTCTTGACAATCTGGTTATTACACACGAGCGGCCTAACGATAATACTATCCAGTTTTTAGATACCAAACTAAATTTGAGCGCCAATGATTGCTGTTGGGAAAACCACCCTAGAGAAACAAAGATGCGGCTTCCGCATGCCTCATCACGTTCGAAGTTGGTAAAGCGAGCAATCGGAAACCTCTGTTTTGTGAACGCGTTCCGCAAATCATGCCCCCACCAGATGCCTGGGAGTTTTTTACACAAAAAGAGCGGCTGCTGGAAGCAGGCCACCCTGTCCGCGCACCTTTATCAGTGGAGAAAATTGCGCTGAAAAAAAAAGAAAAAAAAAAACTGGCGGAAGCGGGTGCTAAGGTCGAGCACAGCCACGAAAGCAGAAAGAAGGTGTTTGTACCGTACATGCATGGCATATCGCGTGGTTTAAAGAACGTGTGTCGAAATGTTGAAGTGGACGTCGTATTTTCAGCTCCACAAAAGCTGTCAAGCATATGTAAGGCCAACTATCCGTTGAAAAAGAGGTGCCGAGGCTGCGCGAAGAACCATCGGCCGCCGTTAGTGCACCCGTATATCGCTACCCTTTCACGTGTGGCAAAGTGTAGATAGGGCAGACAGGCAGATGCCTCAATGACAGGCTAACGGAACGCAAGCGAAAATTGAACTGTTATCGAGACGGACATCTCTCCGTGCATTGTGATGATTGCGGGTGTAAACCACTGTTTAAGGATTGTGTAGTCGTGTTTAGAAATTACAGATAAATATACGAGGGAGATTGTAGAAGCAAGCTAGATTGCAAAAGAAGGTGCAAACTGCGTCAGCGCACTGTCGATTACTGTGAGCAGAAAGGAAACGGCCTACATGGAAAATGATGGGCTGCGCGTGCGATCATTTCCACCCATGTGAGCCGGTATAAATGCCATGCTTTTCTGAAATAAAATTCAGTTAATAGTTAGCGCACTTCCTGTCGCTTTTCTTGTTTGTGTCAATCCAGCGCTATGATTTCAATTGATTTAATTTATGTATTAAGATTACGTTCGTCAGTCCCAGCAGCATAAGCTAGCACAACAGCAGACAGGATCCTCCACTGGTCAATATATTAACATGGTTCAGAACTACACAGGTAAATATAAGCTTTGTTGCACCTTAAGACTGCTTGAATATTAAGGGACGAAAACAGCCATTAGGAAGCATATTAGTAGTGGTGTACTGATGAACGGTAGTTGGGAGTGAAGGAAAACTAAAGCTATAGGCAGTGTGCGGACGACCATGTTTATCTCCGTCTGCAACCACCTGCTCGCGTCACATATTCGTGTCGTAGTTCTGGCACGTAATGCCCTCAAATTCAAATTTTAAAATATATTTTCAAAGCTATGACACTGATTCATTGCTTTGAAACGCAGCACCAGCTAAAGTGTCTTATTTTTTTTTATGTCGTGAACATATTTACTACAGGAAACCGGATAAACGGGTTAGTTGGTTGACATTCTTCATGAGAACTCTTTTAGCACAACTGCCTCCCTGTTCAGTTCTTTTATTTTGCTAAATAATTCTCACTTACTGCGAACAGGAGTGCCAAACTTGAATATAGCTTACACATTATGCGATCAAAGTGACCCACCAGTTCGTGATAACCTTTCTACTTACTCTGCTGCAAGCAGCTCATGCCATAAGACTTAAGAAACTCATCCGGACTAACATGCTCAAGCACTTCTCAACAAACATGCTCAAGTCTGGCGGTGTCATGGCTGCCAGTGATGGCCATTGCACGGTCTGTTTCATCTGTGTGTTGTCAATGGTACTTTGCACTAACTTTCCCTATCAGGCTCTCATCGAGCCTCCTCTTTGTGCATGCTCAAATTGGAAGCAGCATGCGCAAATGATGGTTTGTACAGGCTCTCTTCGCTTTTTTCTCTGTTGTACTATTTGCGTATTTATAGAAGACCACGCGGCTTTATTTAGCATTATGTAAAACAGTAGCATGGAGTACAGGCAGCCTATAATTGTAAAGACTCGTTTTTTATGCTATACCCACTGAGCGGCAGACATGTGAGGACAATTGTTGACGTGAATTCTTGTTGCTGTACTAAATCTCTGAGCATGTCTATGCAATTAGTGTTACAAATAGGCTGTCCCACATAACTTGAGCCAAACCTTGAAAATATGCAAATGCCACGTACCTGGACAGAACCAGAGTAATGTTGTTTACCGTCGCTTGGAGAACCTCAGATTATATTTTGCGTTCCGCCTAATTGCTTAAATAGTCTTAATTAATTAATCAACTTGAAAAGTGTCGATGACAAAATTGCAGAACAACCCGAAAAACCCCCGATGTATCGTCCTGTTGCTAAACACATGCTATATAAAAATGTTTTTTTTTTCAAGCATGAAAGAAGCCCACGAACACGCGCAAAATTACCACGCGACTGGCCGCTCGTGCCCTGGTGCGCATGCGCGGTCGTGCTTCTCTCATGGCATGAAATAACACTTTTATGTAACACATATTGAGCGATAGAAAACTGTATCGGCAGCATTCCATGCTGCACTATAATTTTCTCATTGACACATTTCATCTGGTTATAATATTTGAGAAATTCATAAATTAATTAAGACTAATTATGTAATCAGGTGGGATGCGAAAGGTAATTTGTCTCCAAAGCGATGGCAAACAACATTACTTTGGTTCTGTCCAGGTACATGACATTAGCATATTTTTAGAGTTTGGCTCAAGTTACGTGGGACACCCAGTGTGGACACTATACATTACGCATTATCACATTATGAAAGCAGTATATTAGCTTTAGCTCTTCGCAATCCTTGAATAACTAATTAGAAACTCACATTCAAAACTCGTCGTGTTGCAGTTCATACGTCGGCAGGTGAAACCGGTCAGACACTGTAAATGCCCCATATATGTGCCGTTACGATGATACCTTTCTGTTAAAAAAAATAGTTTGGTGCGCGGGTTGGGTTGCCTTGCGGAAGACGTGCGAAATGACGAGGCTGCCTCGTCATGCACCTGATATTAAAACTTAGACGCGATCGAGGAGCCTGTAGTTGAACGACAGCGTAAAGTTCTAAAGTGCGAACGAATGTGAAAACGAGGTGAAATCTGCACAAACGCACTTGGACATATGGCTGCAATATACACGAATATAATAAATTGAAACTCGTAAACGTTCGCTTTCTCCAGTATTTCTTAAATAGCATTTGTGTAAGAGCTCTGCTGCGCAGGGCACCCAACCACTATGTATTTGCATATTTGAGTATTACATATATTTTAGTGCGTGGTGCCAAAAATTCAACTCCTGTAGAGCCATTCCTCCAGCTTACGCTGTTATTTGATGCGTGGGCTGCGCAGGGCTGTGACTTTTATTAATTATTCCTTTATTTTTTGTGTGAATAAAGAAAAATAGAAAAGCCGGGTACTCTTTACCTCAGTATCCCCATGGCTCCTATGTATAACGAAATAGAGCAAATAGAGGGGAGATGAGAGAGGGAGAGAGAGTAATAAAACAAGAAAATATAGAGATGTTAACCAAGTTGCCCCTTAGATTGTTGCGCTACGTAAGCAGACGGGTACGAGAGAAGGAAAAGGAAATGAATACTTAGAAGGCAATGCTTACGACATGGTGTCCAAACTAAAATCACCTGCATGATTGACACGCATTCATGCAGGTGTAGGAGAATCTTGAAGAGTTTGACGCTCAGGGAGCTTGCTAAGGCACTACCTATTGCTTTTTTTGCGTCAGCACCTACGCGGTGTGGAGGTCACAGCGGCGTTGCGGAGAATGGGAACGCTGAGCACCAGCAAAATGTCATTCTTATAGTACATTCGATGCTTGCTTGCACCTGGACACAGTGGAACGTCAGAGGTAACATGGACAACTTACAAGAGGGCAAACACCGGACTGTTGCAGCGCTAGAAAATTTTGTGTGAGTGATAACGGATAAAAAAAAAATCTTTCAGTGTGGCTGGTTGTGACGTATCTCGTTACTTAAACACGATTCCACAGTCGGCTGCACCTTGAGAGAGCTATAAGAACGAGCGTTTGCATTGCCTGCACTGTTTCACCACTGGCTCTTTTGTTAAAAACAGCATCGTCATATGCGTATAAAATGAAGCTCGAATTCACGGAGATTACTACCTCCCCCCCCCCCTCAGCCCTTAATAACTAAAGCTGGTAGTCACCCGGGAGTAGCGACTACATTATTAGAGTGGTCGGCCAGACAATTACAAGCCGGTCTTAAGAACTAAGCTTTTTATGAATTTGACATTAGATGTTATACTTAGTATAATCCAGCTTGAAGGCCTTTAGGCTTAAAGGCGTTCGTTTGAGGCCCCTCCTATGGGAGCAATCCGAGTAGCAGGGTACGTGAGGTCAATGTAAAGCCCACGCCAGAAAAGTCTGCCTACCAGTGACGCCTACATCTGCTCTACATTCCGTGCCCCTTGACATCATTGAAGAAGGCATTCTATCTCTCTTTCACGCATACTGTCTGAACGACGCAGAAAAGTTGTGAAGCAAGTGCCTCATTTCGCCTACAGCCTCAGAAAGCGTGCGCAAGGGCGCTGACGAGATATACCTGGTCAAAGAACCATACTCATGCTCCGTGAAAGTAAACAAACAAGTGTTTAATTGAATTGAGATCGTTACCCTTCCTTGCGTAAGAGACAAAGAGTGATTAAGAATCCAGTCTCACTTACGTCGCAGGTGTCTTTGTACGCTCTGACGCCTGCATGAAATGAAAAGAATTAAAATGAAAAGAATCACGTCTTTGTCTCGTATATCTTTCGTTAAGGCACTTGACCGAGGCTTATTTATTTCGTTAAGCAAAAGCCTACTGAACAAAATAATATGTGACTGATCAAATTAACACATGCTTAGTGTTTGTTCTCTTCGAAATGCTGCTTGTTCACAATAAGACTATAGCTTTACCCGCGATACCTTACATTTGCGTCACCACGAGAAGAAGTGCATTTGCATACTTGCTCTTAATTTTTTATTACCTCGCTAAGAGCGCTTCGAGCGGTATGTAGACAAAGAGCATAATGACCTCAGTGGAAATTCAATAAATGGGGACGAAAATCATACTTGGGCGTTAAAACATTACCTATACGCGCTAGGTTAAACCTACGGTCGCTGATTATACAGATCGCCACGAATGATTGTACCGAAACAGCCAAGAGTAACTTTGTCGCAGGGCGAAACATCTCCAGGAGGTTTCCTGTGAACGCTCGTCCCATCGTGAACAGGGGTACTGTAGGAACACAAAACACCCCTTAGCTTTTGCTGACTCTCGCAGTAGCGCAAGTTTTCCATCCAGCACGTTTTAGTTTGTAAGCTCGCGCCCAGAAAGGTACCAGACCGACGAGCGAACAACTTACAGAAGCTGGCGTTCCTGCACGCAATTGTCACGTCACGGTGAGGAACACATCTCCGTCCACCACTGCACTCGCGGTCCTGGAATGCGGAGCACACAATAGAGCAAATTAAGGGCTGCCCCATACGACAACCGTGCATTGCTCGGCTCTCAAAGGCGATTCCACTACACGGTTTTGAGAAGTCGTGCAACTGTGCGGTAAATGAAACTGTCGCACTCTAACGATGCAGTATAGGTATAGCCACGGCGGTGAGTAACCACCCGTGTACGGGCGCGAGCTTGTGTCACGCACGTGAACGTTTCTTTGGCGACTTCCGCGACACCGTCTCCTACGTTGTGTACGTTGACACTCGCGAGCAAAAGTCTACAAACTGCGACAACAGTAATATATATATATATATATATTACTGTTGAGTAATATATATATATTACTCTCCCATAGTTGAAGAAGTATGGAAGCGCCCTTTGCCCTGCAGTGGGCGTAATCAGGATGATGATGATTATGTTGATGATGATGATGACCATAAGTGATGCCGGCAGCCGGTGTACACTACTGCCTGCATTCGAGTTCAGACGCTGCTTGAACAGCGCCCCATCACACGTCACCCCAGAGTCAGTGAAGGCCCCTTTTTGCTGCTAGAGGGTAGAAACGCCATTGGCTGCAAGGCACCGTCTGCGCGCGTACACGCGTCTTCCCTTCCACCGTTCCCTCTCTAATAGTTCCGCTCCACTGTTCGTCTGCCCAAGAGAAGGGTACCGAACGAGGCTATTATCTGTTTCAATTCTCTGCCTTCTCCTTTTTTTTATAGCGAAGGCAATACTGCTCGCACTTTCGGCCCATCGGTGGTCGCGGCGCCTCCTTACACAGCTGCGTTTCACGTGACCGTGTGACGTCACGCCAGACCGAGAAACGGGGCCCCAGCTCGCGGCATCGATGGTGGAGGCGAAGCCTTGCGAGCCGCTGCTGCGGCGCTACCGAGAGAGGGCGCTCGCTGGTATGACATGACGCTAGGAAGATAAATGGGGCTACAGCTCCATTTCAGCCAAACCAAGGCGCAGCCAAGGGTAGTGCCTTCGCAATCCTCCAGGCTTAACCACGCTAAGCCTTCAGCCAATTTTTTTCCCTTCCTGCTAAATTCTCAATGTTGGCTGCACTTCCTTCCCGGGGAACGTCACATCCCTGAAAGGTGTGATGGTGGGCGACGCGGTCGCAGTTGTCAACTGAGTGAAGCGGTCGATATGGCGGTAAATAACGTAGAATATAAACAAACCGCATATCAGATTGTATTCACTGGTCACGTACCGTTGAACAGCGCTGCGCTGTGTGCGCTGGCTCCCAAAGTTCTGCGGGAGAAACGAAAAAAAAAGCAAATGGATAATTGCACGGCCGATCGGTTCACCGAGTCGGCTAGAGTTATGGTGAACAGCTTGCCGGTGCTCGAAGAGGCAGCATTACTTATAGGCGTCTCCGATCTTTCCGTTCACAGTGCAACCGAAGCCGTAGGAGAAGAGAGAGAGAGAAATTTATTCACAGAAAGGCAGAGAGGTCGGCCTGAGCTATAACTTGCTCTGGCCTGCTACTCTACACTGGGGAAGAGGGACGGGGAGAGAAAGGGCTGATGAATGATGATGGTATAAGGAAGAGATGCGAGCACTGGATGGGAGCACTGGAGCCATGGATTGCGAAAGTTGTACGTGCCGTCAGCGCCGACACCCTAACAAGGGAGACGAAAACTCCTAGGTAATATTTGGTTCTGGGATCTCTATGCATTTGCTGACACGCTACAGTGCTAATCAAGCGACGTTCCCTTTTTTTTTCACGCTCGCTTCGGGTGCTGATATTACTTACTCTTGCGCGCATTTCGTTAATATACACGCAGTGCGAGTGGTAAAGAAATCGTACGAGGTGTCCCTCACGAGGAGACATGGCCTTTGGATGTCGTCCCAATTTTCTGGTTTGGTGCTGAAAATTTGTGTTCATAAGCTTTTTCTTCAAATATTCGCGTCTTCAGATGTTTTATCCACTTTGATGGCTCAAAGGATATGGCGTCGTGGAACTTACCACAAAACCATAGTTTCGGTTCTCAGCCACAGTGGCTTCATTCCGATCAAAGTGGAATGAAAACACGCTCATTTTGCACTTACAGTGTTGCCGTGTCAAGCCCGTGGTAGCTATCGAATTGATGGCATAAATTAAATAATGATATCGAAAAATGTTACAGTCATCTCATGAATACTCAGTAAGGTCCCAGCCAAAGATCTCGTGAAGCCTCTTGAAGCAACGACACACTTTCGACGATTGCTCATTAGGAGGTAAAAAGAATCGGCCTTTCCATTATCAAGTTCCTTCTTTAGAAGAAGAAAGAATGAGCAAAACATTCTGCGGTGATTTAGCGGTAAATGTGAGAGAAATGCACAAGCGTCACGTCGCACCTCTTTGAGGTCCGGGATTACAGGATTTAAACCACTTTCGTCCTATAATTCCAGTATTGTTCAGGAGCTCGCTCGACACACGTCCTGCCTATATATATATATATATATATATATATATATATATATATATATATATATATATATATATATATATATATATATATATATATATGGCTCCGCCCTAAGATAGCTTCCACAGTTTTGCGTTGGGTACAAAGGCTCATTTCGATTTACGCGAATTCAAGAATTATAAAGTAAACGGATAATGAAAACATCCCCCTACGGCGTCATTTATAATTCATAACCAAGTCATCACTTGGACCGTAAAAACTGTTCAGATGTCACATTTTTTTCACAGTTCAGTCAATTTTTTTCTGCCATCGTACCGGCCCTGCGACAAAGCTAAGCCCGAGAGAAATCTTACCATCGATTTCATAAATGCGTCTTAAACTGAAGCACATACTTGACTTTCTCAAGATGACGCCTGACGAGAACGAGTCCCAGAAAAATTGCACGTTCACGTCAGGCGCCGTTTAGATGAAATCAATGGTGGGCCTCGAGTTAAGGTGCATCTCTGAATACGGGGGTTACACGGGCTATTTTTCAATCTCGGCTGTGACATTGTAAAGCTCATATTTTACTTTATGCTAAGTCTATCTATGGGCCATATAATTGTTTCAATGGGAGGAAGGTGAAAGAACGTACAGCGACAACTTACCTGAATAACGAGGGTACTCGGATGACGCCAAGGCTTTTGTGAACGAGAAAGAACAACGGTTATTTTTGACAGACATTCTTGCCGAATGTAGACAGAGAGAGAGGAGTATAGGAAGGCAGGGATGTTAACCAGTCAAGGGTCGTGTTGTCTACCCTACGCTGGGGGAAGGGATAAGGGGAAGTGAGAGAAGGGAGAGAGAAGGTGTAGATAGGTGTACGGACAGTACTTGAGTTAAAGCCGCTCTCGCAAACCTGACGTTCTGAGAAAGCACAAAGGTGCCTTCGCTGCCTTCTGAGTCAATGATCGGTGGGGACGGTGCTCTAGTAATCTCTGTTCACTCAGAGGAGAATAATCGAATTTCCTGAATGCGTTGGGCAAAGATTGTCTTTGTGTTTGAAATTGCGGATAGTGAAACAATAAGTGGTCAATTACAAGTGGTCAATTATAAGTGGTCAATTATAAGTGGTCAATTCTCCTTGCATCAGCAAACATCGCACGTAGGACTATCAGTCATTCTAATTAGTGCTGAGTAGGCATTCGTGAAGGCAACTCCTAGCCACAACCGACAGGTTTTCATGCAGGATATGTGACCGTTTTCGTGGGCCGATACCGGTGGCAGTGCTGCCCAATGCAGCGGCTCGACCAGTGACTTAGGACTTTATACTTGGAGCGCACAGCTGTTATCAAACGCCCAGATAGCGCACGACGTGGCCTTCAGACGCGGTACACCACCAATGAAAGAGCGCGCTATCACTTATCGCTTCACACAACCGCTTTCTGATTCTGGATTCGTCCAGAAGTGCGCGTTGACGTCAGCAGTGACGCATACTGATATTACTCCGCCCTAACCAGTGAATCCACTCATGGAGCCAGCCACCTGGGACGACGTCCCCGTTCAAGAGACGGTCAAAACCACAATTAGTGAACCGATGGGCATTGAGTATATTTGTCAAGTGGTTTACACGTGTCTACATATTCTAACAATGTAAATATTGTTAAATTGTACATAATCATTATCTCTAACACTGAAACGTCACGCAAACATTTCAACCTCGCAACCTACGCCGTATGTTTCTTCTTCAGAAAAATTACCACTGTTCGTGAGCGAAAGCCTACTTCCAAAGAACAATAATACGCAAATTCGCTTTACGTGGGGCTGAACTAGAGTTCTTGCTGCCCAAATTTTTTTCACTGAAGTTGGAGTATCGATGCTGTTTAATTCTAGTCACAAAGGTTCTCCTCGCTTTAGGGCACTAAGATATTCAGTTCTGCGTGGAAAATAGTGCGCAGAGGCAGGGAGAGCATGTTTCGTAAAATCTTGTACCAGTTCACATGTTACACAAGAACATTAAATTGAAATTGTTTGCACAATCTGCATGGTGTCAGGGTGCTAAAGAAAAGCTGGTTTCATAGCGCCAACGTATTCGGCTGCTTTGTAAGGAGTCTCCGAAGCCACTGTACATTAGCCTTACCGGAAAACCTAGCATATTTAACGCTTAATTCTTCAATCGTGATGATTTTTCCTATTTTGAAGTTCTAAACTTTCTGCGCAGGCAATTCTTAATGATAGTGTCGTCACTTTTGGCACGAGACGTCACCGAAGAACTTGGCGAGGCACAACAGGCTGCATTCTGAGAATTACGTCGGCCAGGAAGGCACGGCACTTGCCTCCCCCCCCCCCCCCTCACCCTTACTTGAAAAAAAAAATGCAGATTTTTTTGTGTAACGTTGAAGGAAAAGGGTGAAAAAAAAAGATTCTAGCGACAGTCGGAGGGAAAAATTCTTTTGAAATTCAGTAGCCGATGGCCTAAGTGATATTGCTTTTTTGACCCTGAAATATTTTTAAAAGTGGCGCAAATCACACGAACTACAAATGAACTTCAAATGTCGAATGCACGCAGCACCAGATTTGCTACTTTCTTCCCCTTCGACAACACGAGACATTACTGCCTCTCTGAAGCGCTCATAACAGAACGTTCAAAAGTTACGAGTTGTCGTGGTACATTTTCGGCATTAAACTGCACTTTCTTTCTTTTTTTTTAGAATACGACTTTTGCAGTGCTTATTCACGACACTGATATAAGGAACACGTTTCTCGTCGTTCTTACTATACCTTAGCCACGTCAACCTGTAAGCTTCACCGCAACCCACTCGTTTCCAGCACTTGAAGTTAAGTATAACCTGCAGGGACGCTGCAATGCCATGCATGGTCTGAAGGTGGTGAATAGCCGTGGTTTCCTTCAACAATGTACCGTTGCACGGGAGCCTCGTATAGTATCGAAGAACGAACTTGTTTGAATAATAGTTGCGCAGGCATCCTTCGATCATTTCAATATCGTTTGTGTTGATAGGGTTACAGTTTCGTCTCTAAGGCATAAATTTCTATCTTGAAATTCGGTGTACCCTTGTGGGCCGTGGGTACACATTTCTTGATCTTCTTGCGAATACTATCGGTTCGCAATCTAATTGGTCGAATAAATAAATAAATAAATAAATAAATAAATAAATAAATAAATAAATAAATAAATAAATAAAGTGAAGAATCTTTTCTCTTTTTCTTTCCTGCCTAGAACAATGCACGAAGTCAGCAAAATATGACTTGCGACTTGATGAGATACGCGCACGATCTGCTGATTTACGTAAATCCGTAACGCTTGCTAAGGCATGGTTTAAAAACAGCGCCGGCTGTAGCAAGAGAGTTGAAATCCAGTCCGAACGCCCCCCCCCCCCAAAAAAAAACAAACAAAGGTCACTGATAAAATGCCTTACCGACGGCACAGGACAACAGAAGAGCGAAACGGATAGCCATATTTCTGGCAAAGTGCACGTTTTCCTGTGCGAAGAACGTGCAAAATGTAGAATACCATAGACCTTTCGATCTGTGAAAAGAGAAACTAAAATGTAGCGTTAGAATATTAACAAACTAGAACTTTCGTAACAGAGGCGCATGAATAGCCTTAATTAAACCGTTTAATGGTCCAAGTGGAATACGAGTTTCTGAATCTGCAAGTAATTGCTTCACATCTGTATACCCACCTGCTGGCCGCCGAGGCTAAGCAGGGACTTTTGTACTGTTTGTCACTTGATTGCAGTTTGCAGGCTTTTAAATACTCGCGTTTTTGAAGCTGTAAGAGGGAAGTGCAAGCAGTACTAGTGCTGCCTTGAATCCCGTGCGCCTCACTGCGCTCACGCTATGTGTCTCGTGTCTGCGAGATGTCATCGATCACGCCCGCGAGATTTCGACGAGGGCTACGTGCTACCCTCCTAGAACTACGGTACTAAACGTCGTTTTTCGTAGCGCAGAAATTCAGAAAAAAAAAGCAAAAGCTAGTGAAAGAGCAAGCATCAAGAAAGGACTTACTCCTCCATCAGCAATTGCATTTATGTCTGCTCTTTCTCTAACTACTTCTCTTCTTTTTTTTTTCCTATCGTGAATTTTTGCGCCACGAAAACAATGTTTTGCAGCAAACATCAGCTAGCCCCAAGAAGACGTTACCTCTGCGCACGATGTCTTCAGTAAGTTTGCGAGAAGTTTTCTTGAAGCAGTGAATACTCCCACGCGTCGTACAACGTGAAGTATCACGACGTATTCTACGAGGGAAGAAAGAGAATACGTGCACTAGTCTTTATCGAAACATTAAGCTCAATAGCAGAAAAGCAATCATCAGCGTTTCGATCCACTCTGTGAAGAAGGAGGAGCAGCGCGAAGCTGTGGTGTGTTTTACCTCAATCGGCGCATCTATGCACATATTATTATTATTATTATTATTATTATTATTATTATTATTATTATTATTATTATTATTATTATTCAAGGACACAGGCAAAAAATAGTTTTTGACTGTGAAGTGACTTATTCTTTTATGAAGTAGTGACGTCTGCAAGTACCGTCACATGGCAGACGGGGATTTCACAATATTTACAACTTCACTGTGAACGACGCAGACACAAGAAGTACATGAAACTCGCCGTAATGCTAGAGTAGTCTTAGCGACTAATTGCACTACGATTTGTTTTGCAACAGTTTCGAGAAAACAAGAGTTACACCCATTTTTTTTTTGTAACCATACTCCCTCCGTAGACGGCCATGCGTTGACAGCAGACGGGAATTCTGTAACGTTTACAACTGCACTGTGAACTAACTAATGACGACAACTAAATGAAACTCGGCGTACTGATAGAGTCATCTTAGCGGCCAAGTTTGGTATAATTTTTTTCAAGATACCTAAATTATATTACCTAGATTAGTCGTATATTCAACTGATTTGATGAATAAATGTTGATTGTATGTCTCTATTCTGTCTCTAACATGTTTGCTTAAATGTTTACTCGTTTACATGTTCATTATTCATGCTATGTGTTTATCAATCATGTTATTCATGGTTCACGCTTATTATTCACTTAATTACTATCTTCAGGGGGACGACGACGAAGTGTTTCTATCATAGAACGCTTGTACAATGCTACTGAACCATTTCGATTTTCCCTCGCCTAAATTCATGTAACAAAATTTTAGATTTTTACCTCCATTTTCTGAACACATAAGCAAAGTCTGCCCGACCCTTGGCCAATCCCCGCGAGTGGGTAAGCGCCAAACTCATCAAGGACATCATCATCATGTACCTTCGTCTCGCTTTGTTTCTTTCCAAACCCTGGGAGCTGCCGCTCCCGTGTTGTGGCAATGGACGAAGAAGCCTTCGAAGACCTTCCTGGAGCCAAGCCATCACGAGCGGTCGCGTCCAGGAAACGTGGAAATGCGCCAAGTGACACGGACAGCGAAGCAACCGAGTTGTACTCGGACAGCGTCGACTCGTCGGACGACGATTTCACGCTTGTGATGAACCGAACCACAAAAGGAAGACTACTGCGGAGGTCATCGTCGCCAAGTGTCTCTACCGTGAAGACAACACCACAGCGCTGGCCGCTCACTATGCTCTTCATGCCTGTGGAGCCAGTGTCAAATCTGCGACTGCTAAACAGGCAAGTCCTTTCTGCGTTTCTTGAGGGAGTCACGCCAAATGAGATAAAGGACGTGAGAATAAACGCACGGAAGAATGTCCTTGCAGTAGATGTTCTACACCGTAGTGCACTGCAAAGCCTGCGGCACGTAACGGAGATCGACAAAGTACAGGTGCGATCCATGATACCTACTGGCTGCAATGGGACTATCAGCGTCATTTATGATGTTGATATTTCTATACCAACCGACGACTTACCAATATTAATAAAGCCAACTACAGAAGGCACTCTTATCACGCTCATCACAAGACTTGGCAACACCCGTTGCCTGAAGCTGTGGTTTTATGGAGACAGCCTTCCCTCACATGTCAAAGTTGGCCACGTCCGCCATCCAGTACGCCCATACATACCGAAGCCCCTGCAATCCTACAAATGCTGCAAGGTGGGACACGTAAAAGGTGTCTGTAGGAATAAACTCGTGCGCCCATGGTGCGCCGAATCTCATTCAGCAGACGCCTGCCGCGCAACTGTGTGGCCTCATCCTGACTCATGAGGCCTCATCCAATGATTGCCCGCGGGTGAGGAACGAGCAAGCAGTACTCAAACGTATGGTACGGGACCATTCAACACACAAAGAGGCTGCCGCTACTCTCAGGCGACGACGACATCGGCACCGAAGAGCAGCACGAAGAGTTACGTCTACTGAAAGATATACACCATCTTCCGGCAAAGCGGCTACCGTATCAACGCCGACTTCCACAAAAACAGATACTGCAAAAACGAAGACTGGGGCAACACGCTCACCTCCTGAAGAGTGGCCTACACTTCCAAGAGCACAACCTGCCTCGGAGTCACGCCAAATTGCGCCGCCCACAATGACCTCACGAACCACGGATGGGACGACGACTGAGGATCGCCAAGTCATAGTGATGCTGAAGTCACTTATGGACGCCATGCGCATTCTACTGAGCAGCATGAAAATCCCGCCGGCACAGAGCGCACTGCAGGTGCTGGACTCCTTGAGTCCGGTGCTTGCGGCTCTAGGGTAAAACCATGGCCCGAAAGATGCCGTCGTTTCAAGAGGAAGTCAAGCATGCATCTGTCTTTTAGTGGTATGCCAGAGGGCTTAAGTCACGCATGTCCGACTTTAGACAGTTTGTCTTTACGCACCAGTTCCCCATTATCGTGATTTGCGAGCCCAACCTGTCAGCTCCCATCAGACTGTCCGGGTATGAGTGCTTTATGTCCTCTACCCACGGAGAGTGCAGCAAGCTTGTCCCATGACGAACTTTTGCGCCGACTAGAACAACAGATGTTTCAAGCGTGGATAGCTCTTCTCCGACAGATGTACACATATAGCTCGGTGGTAGCGTGCTCCAGAGATGCCAATGCATAGGCTGTGATAGTGACAATAGGACGCAGGCAGGGCTTCCCTCTGTCCCCGCTGTTCTACATGTTGTATGTGGAGGGGCTCGAGCAGGGTCTTCTGGAATCCAGAGCTGACTCGCGTTCCAATTCATGTGTGACAGCGCGGCATGCACATAGCCGCTACCTTAATTGGTGTTCACGGATGACCTTGGGTTCCTTGTGACTTGTGTGTGAAGCGCAGCAGTGACCTCCAAATTTTGCTAACTCTAGCTGCGGACCACCTGCGGCGTCTTAGTCTCCGCTTCAATGCCAGAAAACCCGCCATTTTGCACTTTTCGGGCACAGAGGGAGACATTAATGTACTGCTTCCCTGTGGAGGATACCCGCGTCGGATGAATACAAGTATCTCGGAATGAACCCTCACGCCTCAGTGGTACTGTTTGCTCAGCACGAGGAAGAGGTACAAAAGGTGTCTGGGAGAGCCGCCAATGTATTGCGACGATGGTGCTTGTGGGGGTTTAACAGGTTTGTTCTAGTGCGTGAACTGAGGAAAGCAATACGTGTGCCGGTGCTAACATTCGCCAACACCATCACCTGCCTGTCCGTAGGAACATGCCAGTGGATGGAGCATGGTTAGTGCGGTGTTGGACGACTACCTCTGGCATGTCATGGGCGTGTGGCAGTCGAGGCTATCCAGGGCGACCTCGTATGGTCCAGCCTCGAGGCACGTGAGGCAAGGAACAAAGTAGCCTACGAGGGACGTCTTCCCCTCACTAATAATGAGCGCTGGGCCCAGCGCGTGTTCCCGTACCCCACCCTAAAATGCATGAGCACGCAGTGGAGCAGGCGTCTCTACAACCTATGCAGAAAGTTCTCCCTCCTTACTGACCCCATACAAGAGGACAGCGAAAGGAAATAGTCGGTAAGGGTGCGAACAAGAGTACAGCAAGCGGAGACGTCGATGTGGCAAGCCGCTATGGACCAAAAATCTAGCCTGGTCCTGTATAGAGCCCACTAGACGACCATCTCTGTGGAGCGGTTGCACCACAACAGTGTTCGCAGTCCCCTTCTGTTCGAGACCCGTGCGGGAGCACCGCGAACTAAGGTGGATAGACGTCGCTTCCATCAGCCGGGGGACCGCAGTACGGTGCAGTGCAGGGCATGCTGGGACGACGAGGAGAACATTGAACCCATTGTGCTCCGATGTGATCGCATTTGTCCTCGTCAACCGGATGGCACCACACTTCCCGAGGCACTTGGTTTTGTAGAAGCGCGAAACGGTTACTATACAAACGTGCAACCCCTCGCGGCGACTTCCATCATGAAGGTGAGACTTCTAAAGTAGTGGTCAGGGGGGCAGTGACCAAGGTGCATGCGCTCGTATGTTTCTAGAACTGATGTAGATTTTCCTTTTGATCGTTTTGGTCAGTGCACCACGATGTGCGCACCCGATGCGAAGGAAAAGGCCACAACAATGTCATCATCATCATCATCATCATCCGAAGATAAGTTTTGCGTCTACTTTCTTTTCCACCACAGTGCGCCCTTCAGTTGATAGTTGGCGTTTGTGTTGCCTAGTTCTCTTCTCGTGTGTCCGTGTCTGCGCGCCTTACCTCCTTTCCCGATGAACTATGTTGCTGACACTAGCTCTAGTATGAGGGAAAAGAAAGTTACGTACTCACACTCGTACATTGAGGAAGGGCAACCACTTATGCAACACTCGTACCCCGGTCTGCACTGCAAATGAGGAAAGAAGTTCATGCTGAATGACGCGTAGCAGTTATCTTCAAAAAGTTGGACGAGTCTGCACAAAAATGTAATCGCGGACACATTTATTCGCGTTTCCGTAACAACGAAACAGGATTTCAGTTTAGCCCACATTTACTTTAATTTGGCAACTTTTATTATTTCACCTGCTCAAAATGAGCCTTCGGACGCGTAAGATTGCCGGCGTCATCAAGCAATCAGTGAAGTCAGAAAGAAGCATTGCGCGCCTCAGTTCAACTGTCAGCCCATTGAGAATGTTCTTTCTTTAATAATACAAGAAAGAGGTATATAGAAAACTGCGCATCCTTGTTGAATGGGGTGTAAGAAGTTGGCAATATACAGAAATAGAATTACCAATACAATATACAATTGGCAACGCATACAGAAATGAACTTGACCATACTTACTGAGCATGTCACAGACGAAACGTCAATGCCTGCCAAGAAGAGAAGATTTATTGACTCGCTGGAGGGCATATCTACGCATTAGAAGGAATGATTTCGATTTCGCGATTGGATGTACGCCCCGTATATGCCAAAAATTAAAAGCAAACGTGCTCACAACGAGGATCAGTCTGACAGTTTCCAGAACTGGAGAAGTTGGCGTGGGTAACGCAGCGCTGACTAGCCGAGCAGTCACCATCCTGCAGAATGCAGACAGTGAATTAGTGAAGCAACACGGCGATATGAAAATGATGTGAATGAGCACTTCACTGCGCCAAGAAACGACAATCGCGTGACATGCAGGTTGGGAGAAAATTAGTGACTCTCTTGCTTTCGTGATCGGGGTACCACACATAAGTAGGAACGCACAAAACATACATACATACGTACATACATACATACATACATACATACATACATACATACATACATACATACATACATACATACATACATACATACATACATACATACATACATACATACATACATACATACATACATACATACATACATACATACATACATACATACATACATACATACATACATACATACATACATACATACATACATAATATAATAATAACATATGGGGTTTTACGTGCCAAAACCACTTTCTGATTATGAGGCACGCCGTAGTGGGGGACTCCAGAAATTTTGACCACCTGGGGTTCTTTAACGTGCAGCTAAATCTAAGTACACGGGTGTTTTCGCATTTCGCCCCCATTGAAATGCGGCCGCCGTGGCCGGGATTCGATCCCGCGACCTCGTGCTCAGCAGCCTAACACCATAGCCACTGACCAACCACGGCGGGTATACATACATACATACATACATACATACATACATACATACATACATACATACATACATACATACATACATACATACATACATACATACATACATACATACATACATACATACATACATACATACATACATACATACATACATACATACATACATACATACATACATACATACATACATACATACATACATACATACATACATACATACATACATACATACATACATACATACATACATACATACATACATATATGCATACATCAGGAGGATTTCAAAGAGAAAGCTGTGAGGGAGGCCTTTCTTTAGCAACGTATACAGACTAGCAGTTAAACGCCAATAATTTCCAGGCTGCAAATTAACATGCCAAATAACTAAATTATGAAAAAAGAAAATTGAGACTGTAATTTCTCCCAACCAGAATTAAATAATATTTCGTCTTTCGCATCCCTAATTTCTCGCTATTATCCGGTCTAGCCCTTTGTTTTCTTTTTTTCCCTCTTTCTCCCTTCCCGAGAGATCTGATTAGACAGAGTGGTCAAGCACTTTTTACTTCTTAATTAATACAGGCTTTCAAAAACGACAGCAGCCGCACTCACCACCTGGCAGGTCGTCGCAGAAGCGGCCATACTGTAACCTGAAACACAATGTTGGAACCATATAATACGCAGTTCCTACGGCATGCCTATGGGACGCGGAACGCACGCACCAACGTTAAGGTTGAAATGAGGTACAAAATTAACGTTAATGTAAGAGCGCGCGGTGCATCGCTGTCTCAAATGTCAACTAAAGTTCGCTTCAGCCGAGGCACAAATTTGACTGTCTAGATCGTTTACATGTTGCCACCGCTACATCCATGGGTCATCCGCAGTGCTAAAGAATCATGGAGGACGTTCAGCGTAGATGCATGCTGGCCTCGCAATATTGCGGCTTGGGTATCGCAAGTGCGCGCGGTCGGTAGTGCTTGCCCTCCGTTTTGAACTTTGAAGGACAACGTTGCGGAAGCTACGTAAGTACGGCGTGGACACAGCGGCCTCACTCCGCACATTTCCCAGTGCAATTGTTCCGGATCTGCGACGCCTTCTGGACGGCGTCTGCTTCAAGCACTACAATTACAGCTTGTGGGCGTGAGTCCACGTCAAAATGACAGCTGTTCTAATATGCGACGTGCGCTGTTTTTATCGCGAGTTGCGGAAACATGTCACTCAGCTCGTTTATTGTTAAATAAGCTAAGATCCGCGACGCCTGTCATGTAATAATTGGATTATATTATGCGGCACGAAAACGCTAAATCTGAACGTTACAGCACACTAGATAACGCGCGCCTACATATTGCAGCAACAAGAGAAGTCTCTCTAGCCTAGGTAGCGTTGCCTGACATATCTATGAAACTAAGTGTTAGAAACTTCAGAATTCGTTACCTGCGCTGGCAAAACTGTATAAATAAATATGGCTATGATATCCAGGTTCACTGAGGCTCTTGCGTTTGTTGGCTGTGCTCACGGTTCTCGCCTGTGGCGTCGACTCGAGGTGTTTCGTCAAAGCCGAAAAAGTTCTTGCTACCAATCGCCTCATTTACATGGGTCGCAAGAATCCCGGTGACGAAACCGTGGAAACAGTTGCACTGTGCGTGCAAGCGTCCGGCCTGCCCAGCGAGCCGCATCAGATTAGTTTAAAGACAAAGAGCCTTTTAAGCGAGCCTCTGCGAAAGTTGCAAGCACTTGTTCGCGGTGTTGCTCCACTGGTGCAGGTACGATTCTTAAAGCAAGCATTTACCATCCCCATTTCCGGAGTCAAATTAGCACACGCCGGACTTAATTTAGCTGAAAGGTGCCACGCTTTTCATGAAGTTCGCGTGTAATTGTAAATCAATAATCGCTATCGAAAATCAGCGTCGGGCATTGTTCAAAGGAGAGAATGCAGGAAAAAAAAAACTTATTAGTGTACTTTTTGAAAAATGCAGTCACGCAAGAGCTTGTGCGAGGAGCCGGATAGCTCGAAACCTCCGCACTTTTTCAAAGTTCTGTGAAGTGCCAGAAGTTCACCACAAGGTAGAGCATTACGTGGAACCCTTAGCTCGATGCAAACGCCGACGTCAGAATTCAAACTGAAGTGACACGCAGAAATGGTTGCATTAATTATTCGATAACTTAGTTTATTTGGATTACGCTTCTTGCGTTAAACATAGAAAGCTCAATATATCAGTGACAGTTGAAAGGGCATTGCATTTGCTGAGGAATGCATTATGCAACCGCGAAAATGACAACGGACGGAGAAGGAAACACACAGGGCAAGCGCGCTGTTCCTGTGTGTTTCCTTCTCCGTCCGTTGTCGTTTGCACGGTTACATAATGCATTCCAATATCGACCACCAACTAGCCCGCCTCTCCCTCGCAAACTTGCTGAGGCCCTGAACATTCTTTCAAAAAATATGTGCGAAATTCGGTAGACCAATGAAGAAAGAAGCACTGAAATATGAAGTTTGCGAATCCCCAACTATACACACTCAAAAAAAAAATGTTACGATTCTGCGAAACCCACCAAGCACGGCCAACGCCCAGAGCCCCCCATGGAAGCACTCCATGGCTTTGCGCATATCCTCGAGACTCCGTAGAACCCTCCCACTGTCGTGTCTAGCACGTCTCAAGCAGAACGACTGGGAAACGACAACGGAGAACGGCGATGCTTTTTATTCCAACAGTTGGCCTCGTGCAGCCGCTGGAGAGTTCTCGCGTGATCGTGGCGGGGTTTGCGCAGGCCCGCTCAGTAAGCGAGCAGTCACCATCTGCCTCTGACGGCGTAGTACACGCGACAGACTGCTTATCGGAGCATAGCGTGCGGGCAAGGTCAGCGGCTCTTCTTTTTTCTTTTTGTAGTGCTTGGTTTCCACGGCAGAGAGTGCAGCAGATGGCGCGTTCTGGGAAATCACTTTTAGCGACGCAAGTGTTCACTGAAGAACGGGTACAAATTAGAGTGGCTCGCACACATCAGAGGCGCGCTGTGCAAAAGCATACTCACAGCTTCCGCTGTTCGTTATGATGAACCAGTTAAAACAACCTAACATAGGAGTTGTGTGTGCCCAATCGAATACGATTGTTTGTTTACGGTAGATCTGCAATTAGAATTAAAGTATGGTGCTTAGCGTCCTGAAACGTCGCAGTGCGTTGTGAGGCCGAGAATCAGTAGCGAGGGGGCTGTCGATGAATTTTGGCCACCTGGGGTTCTTGAACGTGCGCTCAAACTACGGTACGCTTTTGCATTCTGCCTCTACCTCAATGTGGCCAGCGCGGTTATGATAGAGCCAGTGACATCGTGATCGAAACACAGCGATTTACATCTCAGTCCACTGCGGTACCTTTTATTGAGCCTAGTGAATAAAGATTGTTAGTTAATCCTTTATATTGGTTTTATTTCCTTGTACCCATCAGAACAGATATGTCACAGAGAGAGCATGTGATTAAAAAAAAAGAAACCAATCTCTCTGACTTGAGCACGTGTTATTGCTTACAAAATCATACAGAGTGAATGACGAACCGAGACTGTAGACAAAACAATAAGTTTAAATGTTAAACAGCAATTCCTAAGAACACAGAACACTTATGAGTATAATTTAAATGCAGTTGGCTGATTTAGTAGCATGGTAAACGCGGACCTTTGTGTTTTTACGATAGTTACCCCTGGTTTGGTCCGTGCATCCTAATTACGCGCGTTACATGACACCATCACGTGACACCACGTAAGTTGCGTGACTGCGGGGCACGTGTAAACACACGACTGTTGGGGCGGTGCCCTACTCACTGTTGGATGATAACGAATAATGCCGTGTTTACCTTACCACACGTCATTATGACACTACCAACGAACAGCGAGGATTCTTTTGTTCGATTGAATAACATATAGCATTATTTGACTGGCCACTGCCAGAGGCTGTGGACCGGGCATATCCGCTCACGGAAGAGATTTTTGGTGTAACTGGAAACGAGTGGCTACTTCCTACCGCACGACCACCACGGCCATCTTGAGTTCGTCTCACTTGACCTCAAAAACGTTCCGTGGCTCTAATGTAGCCTATCTTCACATTTTTCAGCAGGTAATGTACAAAAACAGATATTCATGGGCTGTATACATGCATTATTGTGTTGCAAAAGAGCAGAGGAAATGAAGTGAAAATAAAACTGCAGACAAATAGTCAGTGAGGCTAGCACTGTTTGCAAGGTTGAAAAGCTGGTATATATAGACATTTGAACCCCCTCATGTGCGTAGCCCACAATGCGCACGCTACAGTAAAAGCCAACAAAGCCTACAACAACCCTTGGGAAGGTTTTCTGCTTTAAATAGCTCGGTACCATGCGCACGAGGCGCTTCAGCGCCAACTACTCCCAGCAGCCCCGGCCATGGGGGTGGCGGCGCGCAGTTCACTTACTATTCGGTGTATTGGTTGTTGTTGTTGTTGTCCTGAGTGGCCGTGGCACATACCCACAGTGGGGGATTGGCCAAGAATCGGGCGGTTTAATTAGGTGCCTAAAATAATAATGATAACAAGGGAGTTAACAATTTGGACGAGTGAGTTTAAAAGTAAACGTTTTGTGTTTGGAGAAAAAAGGAAATAATCAGATGAAAACCGGGTATAAGATAATAAGAATAATAATAACAATAATAATTAATAAAAGATAAGAAATAAAAGAAAGCTATGGTTGGGAGGGAGAAGGATCAATCTAACATGGAAATCGATTAGTTTCAATGAGGTAATTTTGGATCGCCAAGCAAACATTTCTGTTGCTGAACCCAACAATGGAGGCTCCAAAAGATAGGATCACAGGCACTGATAAAGTCAGACCAATAGAGCGAAGCGGGATTTCGAGTAGTCGTTTTCTTATAATAGAAAAACGTTTGCAAGACAACAAGAAATGGTCGATTGTCTCCGCTTCGCCACAGAATGAGCATAATGGTGAGGGGACCAGACCAGACCTGTGGAGGTAGAAGTTCAATGCAGGCATACGGCAGCGCAGCTTCGTGAGGGACACTTCAATTTTCCGTGTTCGGCAAAAATCTCTGTTCCAAGGGTGCAGGAGATGTCCGTAATCCACAGAGTTAGTAATTGCGGAGCCTGATACTGACTGTATAATGATACTCCTGCGAAATCTAGCTGCAGTTACATAAGCAGTCAAAGGGCAGCAACGAAGAATCGGGCCACTTATGGATGCCTTGGCTCCCGAGTTGTTATTGTTGTTGCTGTTGTTGTCGTCGTCGTCGTCGTCGTTTTGTTGTTGTTGTTGTTGTTGTTGTTGTTGTTGTTGTTGTTGTTGTTGTTGTTGTTGTTGTTGTTGTTGTTGTTGTTGTTGTTGTTCGGAGGAGTGGCTGTGGCACATGCCCACAGTGCACATTGGCCATGAATAGGGTGGTTAAATTAGGTGTGTAAAAGAAAACAATGGAGCCAACAATTTGAACGTTCCCGAGCTTTCTAGTAGTCTGAAATAGCTTCTTTTCCTTCTTCGTCGCGGTTTCTGAAGCCAGGGTTTGCTCAATGTGACCTTACCTTTAGAGAGAGGGAAACAGATGAAAGGGAACGAGGGGAGGGGCAAGCGAACGATGTAAACTGGGCTCTGTCCATCGGTTGCCCTACAGGTGAGAAGGATGAAAGAAGAAAGAGAAGCGCGGAGTAATCCGTGGCTCTAAACATTCTGTTTTCACAACATTTATACGCGCGCACCTTATGTGTTAAGGCGAAGTTAATTAAGACTGTTTAATTATGGTATATTTAATGAAGGTACTTTAACTTATGAGCATGTTAATTAAGGGGAAGCTAATTGGGGCACAATTAAAAGGACTGACAGCTGGCCAGAGTGTGTTGTGAGACGTTGATGGACATGAGATGACCTATATTTACAGATGTAGAATCCAGCACGCTCTTCGCTGTTTAAGTAGAAATTGTGATTTTAAATTCGCAACGAAAGTCTCAAAAACCAGTAACTAGCGAGGGCTGACGGTGAAATCTTGGTACTTCGGATGTATTTTACCCGATTAGTGTATGTAAGTCGATTGTTATTAAGTGCAGCATAATTATTTCCTAAAATTCCAGTTGGTATATTATTACACACTCTCATTATTCTATGCTTCTGAAGTCAAAAACGCACGCGTGGCTACGGCAACACGCTGAACTCCGTATAACACGTAAATGCGTCATTTCGTTTTCGGTCCGATTGGGTTCGTTTTGACTGGTTCAATACCAAAGAAGTTGGACAGGAAAGCACGAAAACACGTAGCTATTATTGCAGAAACACTTTAACCATTCGGAAAACATGAATCGCGGGAACATCGACCTAATAGACAAAATCGTACTTTGTCACAGCTACTGCCACACTTGTCGTCTGCCTCCCACTAATGCCGGCGTATAATCGCTATCGCGCCTACCCGAGACCGTCTTCAGCATGCTTCCAGCGAACGACTACATCCTTATTGCAGAACGAAAAATTCTGGTAAAAAATTTTACACTGTGTTTTCCACATTAGAACTTCACGATTACACACTCTGACCTGTAGGCTTTCCATTGCACTAAAAAGAATGGTACGATAAAAATTGGTTTTCAGTCCCTTTAATTAAGGCCATGCTAATTGAGGCACTGGAACCCACGACCTTTGGTAGGACTCGAACTCGCGAACTTGCATTGTGCGCACCTTGTGAGGAACGCGGTTCGTCACGTGATGTCGCTGCGCTTCTGCTGACGTGGCCTCGAGTCACGTGACTCCGCCAGTGGCGCCACCGGACGTAGCGTCGCTTCTGCAGACGTGGCCACAATGGTTCACATTCATCCATGTAGGGATAGCTAAGTGACCCTTGATCTTTTTTTTTTCTTCATAGAAGTTGATTCGCCGCGTTCCCCGATGTAACGAACTTCGACGAAGCCGCATGATAGCCTACTCCTTTATGCAACAGATATACCAACGTCGCACTGATGTATCTTTGCTTTTGAAATATGATAATACAGCGCTAATTCTAGTTCACAATGTTCTGGAAGACCACTGAGTGCTGCTAGAAACTTCAAGCTAAATGTAAATAATCATGAATGGAAAGGTGAGGTAAAAAGCCACCCTCAGAAAAATATTCGAAGGATTGCTTGACGTAAGGACAGATTTTAGGTTTAATTTAAAGAAGTTATGCCTACTTAGTGTTTATAATATAAATATAATCTAATGAAGGTCCGATCCATTTTTTGTAAAAATTATGCAGTAAAACTAATTGCCTATGACCGTAAATACAAAAGAAAGGTTCAGCGTTGTGCTTGGAATCCTCGGATGGCATTCAAATTCAACAACTTGGCATTCATTCAACTTGGCGCCCTGCTGGATGGAAGTAACAGCGCCCCGTGAGCTACGGAACGTCTGGCAACGCTGGCAGGATGAAGAGCACAGCATGCGCCGCACATCGACGGCGGAGCACGAGGCGCGACCGACGGAAAAACGCACAAGCACAAACTTATATTTTGGAACCAGCACTTTATGATGGCCGGGCGTAAGCCTCCCATGAGGGAACGTCGGGGGCTTGCTTCGCCGCTGCCTCACGGGCGTGCTGGGTCGCCCAAGTTTTGTCGTCGAGGGCGGAGCTCCGCCGAGCCTCATGCAACCTCGACAAGAGGGTCGTGGTGTTAATGTGTGTGTACTGTGCTGGGCACTACCACAGGATATGCGGAAGCGTAGCCGGGTGAATGCCACAGCACCGGCAGTTGGGGGCAGTGTAAACGTCTGGGAATATAAGGTGGATGCCGGCGGGTGAAGAGGGTATGTGTTTGTTTGTAGTGGACGCAGGGTGTTAGCATATGCGCCCGGCTGAACTTGGGATGAAGTGGAGGGAAGGTTCGGCGACTGAGGTAAAAGGCCTTAACGAGATCGTTATAAGTAGTCAGATTGTCCCTAGTGTCCAACTCGTCTCCAGTGACTCCGGCGTGGTTGACTAGGCCTCGCGCATTGGAGTGGGTGACCTCGTTGAGATAGGGAAGGTGTGAGTGGACGGGGCCCGCATGGGCCGGGATCTGTACCAGGGAGATCATGCTCTCTTTAGAATGTGGTGCCTGGCAGAGGATGCGAAGAGCTTGAGGGGTATGCACCTTCTTTCCTCTTCCGTTTGTTCCAAGTTGTGCTAATTTCAACGAGACGCCATGGAATGCCAACTCGCTCCAACAGCCACACTTGGTTCCTGTTCCTACGATTTGGAAGACATTTTCTGCGACGGCAGCAGGCTCTCACAGCGAACACCTGGCACCTTCTCTAGAACAACTTCACTTGATGTCATCTCCGAGGACGCGCACAGATGCCGCAACTCCCCAAAGTCGTGCGGGGCCCGCGAAAAAAGTTGAATGAACTGCCGAGCTGCAAAGGTTCGAGATGACGCAATGGTCAGCGATCGGCTTTCTACGGTGCCTTGCGTTAAGGCATGCACAATTTCTATCCCAAGATGGTGGGTCGAGTTTTCTTCGCCACACGGCGAGGTTGAAGCCGATGAGGGTGACTGTGTAACAGAAAATATGAACGCAGAAAGTGAACCCACTTTTTCAGTTGTGAACTGCTGTCGCAGTAGAAATGATCTCGAAGGAAACACAGTAAGGTGAACTCTGAGGATATCTACGGTTGTCGACCATAGACGGGAGAACGTGTACTCAAGATGAGAAAAATAGAGAATTTATGAATGAGCTAAAGCTCCGCATAAAAGGCGGTGATTGATGGATGCATGCATGTGGGGGTGAGGGAGTGGGAGGGCTTAGTACGAACAAAAGGAGACCGCGTGGGCGCTGTCTTTCACACATTTTGCCAGGCGCAGTAAAGTAAAGGACACTATAGCAGGACTACCGCGAACGTGCACACCATCACGCGGCATTAATTTATTTTAATGTCATTTGTCCACAGCCGATACGTGCTCGCAACGGGACAGACTTCTTGCTCGAGCAATGGCGCAAGTGGGGCACTGCACGGTGTCTTCAGTGAAGTCACCGATGCTTCTAGCGGGTAAGCACTGAGGTGGCCGAGGCGCAACCCTTGCACGCGTAGCTGTTGTCGCGGTTCACCTGTGCGATGCTGCTGGGTCCACACTCGACGCCAGGCTTCTTGTCCACACCTGCAGCACGAAAAAGTATTTGCGGTTATAACAAAAATTGTCACGAAGCGATGACGTCGCGTCTCAAGGAGGGCCAAAGCTGAGAAGCGCGGACTACAGCGCATGTCTCTCAGTAAGAAGCGATCCTATAGTGGGCCTAATACTACTACAAAAATCCACACAGATGCAATCAATACGGCATCTTTTCTTCCGCATGCTCCAATAAAACAGTTTACAATGACTCATGCCGGGTTTGTCGTGACCTAATTGGCGACAGGCAGCGATACAATAGGGCATGTCTCTGCATGAGCTGGCTTCACGCAAGTAGAGATACGCAGCCATTTTTTTTTTCATACAAACCAGGCGAACGAAAGTTTAACGCAAGGGTGCCGTCGGCAACACTTTCTTTTCTGCTGTGTTCTGTTTGCCGTATCTATACTAGCTGACCTATGCGAACTTGACGGTGCTCACGCGATTGTATAAGCATGTGGGCGAAATGCTCATCGCTTCGCTCAAGTGAATCGCTTGATGCCATGCAAATGCAGAAGTGGAAGCATGTTTGAAGTGATCAATTGAGAACACAGTTATTGATTGATGCTGCTGTCCAGTAGGAGAGCTTAAAGTGCCTTGGACGCGCGGACAGCTCTGGCGGTGCTTTTCAAGGGTCCCAGCTTTAAATGGAACCCGCAGCTTGCGCTCGACACAGGAATAAATATGGCTGCACAAGATATAAAGCACTTGAGAAGTTGGTGTTCTCGAACGTGGAAGAGGCTTGCAATTCAGAATGCACGCTGAACGCGCCGCACTTGTAAAGCCTGGTTTCATTCACTCGTATGGACCTGATTATAGCGTCAGGTTTATAGGAAAGCACAGCGCAGCGATCACGTGGCAAAGGATTATTTGCATGACCTGTAGTTCTTTTGCGTGAGTGTACACATGGAGACTCAATGTTTGAAGTACTGGCCCCATTCTCACTCTCCCACGCACGTTCTTTTCTGGGCGGGGGTGGGGGTGGGGGGAGGAATAAGTGCAGGGCGGTGATGCAGCGAAGTGTCGCGAATGCATTGATTACCGAGCTTGCAGCGAAACATTAAACCCTCCCTTCGAAAACACGCGCTCTGTTTTGATAAAGTGTGAAGCCAGCCACGAGTGCACATGGAATTATGAAGCTGCACTTACAAACGGAGCGGTCGGTGCCGTAACAGGGACACTTGATGCACACTAAACCGGTCTTCTGGTATCCGCACACCTGGTCCGGACCACACTGTGGACCCTGAAATAGTCGAAGGTTAAAAAAAACACGCTGAATAAATACCTTATAGAAGGAGCATCAAAAGGAAAAGAGGGGCACTTTCGGTTCGTGCCAGCGTCGCATGTTAGAATCAGCGCCAGCTAATCTATACCAGCCTATGTTTAGTCCAACGTAAAACCAATGAGTCTTCAAAAGGAGTCCTATTACGCCCCTTCCAGCCCCCCCCCCCTTTTTTTTGAGCGCCAGCCGACGCCGGACTTCAGCTGCAAATTTCCCGACCTCATCACACGGGCTAATCAACAGTCCTGGATTGTGTGGTCCTTCCTTTGGCTCATGTAAAATACAGGCTGTTTTCTGCTATGCCTATTAAGTAGCCTGCTCAAATTTATACCGGGATACTATGCACCCGCGTGGGCGCCTTAATATATGCTAATATTAACGTTAAAGCTGTCATTTCCTGCACGATTGCTCGTCGGGTGGTCTATCTCTGTAGGCGCCACTGGTGTTTCCCTATGGGCTGGTTTAAATAGATGTATCTTTTATTTTATTTTGTTTATTGATTTAGAAAATACTGCAGGTCTTGTAGTGGCCCTTGCAGGAGGGGCAGACAAGTACAGGAAAAAACAAGGAAATGCAAGAGTACGTGAGTAGCAAAACAAAAATGACCAGAATTACAATGGAATGACAACAGGAAAAAAAATTACGATTTCAGACACACTGCACCAAAACAAGATAAGAATAAGCAAACAACATTTTTCAATGGTCGCATGTTGAGCTGTCAACGCATTCAATGCTTTCAGTGTTAATAACAAGTGATATGGGCAAGTTATTCCATTCGGTTATTGCGCGAGGAAAGAAGGTGAATGAATAAATAATAACTAAGATGCCACAACCACCCGACAATACCGTCATGAATAACACAGTTCGCTCAAATTATGCGAGTTTACTAGCAGCAGACTACGTACGCTTATCCCTCCGCATCTGGTGTCTTGATGTTCCAGGACCAGACCTATAAAAGCAAGAAATAAATAAATAACATTGTTCAAGTCTTACGTGTGACTTCTAACGCATCGACGAAGGGCACTTTTACGAAGAGAAAATTATATGTTCTTACATAATGTTTGCCACTACTTCTTGTTGTAGTACAAAGAACGTGCTCCACCTTTGCACTGACTTAATACTGGTCCATTTTAACCCAGCAAATGCAGTTAGTAGGAGCAGTAGGTGAAGAAAGAAAAGAAAAATAATCAAGCATACTTACACTCGTAGGGTGACGAAGGGCAATCCTTGAGCCGGCATTGGAAGCCAAACTCGCACTGAGAACAAGACAAAAGAAAGGGTGATGTTGGATGACTGTGACGCGAAGGATTAGCGTTGAGCGAATATTCGGAGCTTTCGAATAACCAATCGAATATCGGCCTATTCGATCGAGTCCTCGAATCGAACAGTCGCTATACGAAATCTGAATATTCGTTTCGAATGCATTTCGAATACCTTGCGTTTATGACTTTACACGGTGAAAACCAATTTAAGCAAAAACGTGATAATTGTCACGCCAATCACAGTACATGTAACAGTTGACAGTACTTTCGTGTAGCTCTAACAGCCAGTCTTTTCCGGCTAAAGGCACAACATCACTCGCATTGAAATGTTTAGCCACGCCATTCGGCAGTGGGTGTTGTTTGGTACTATTTAGATATGGAGAAGCTGTGCATTCTTATTGGTATAATTATGAATACGTTTTATTGTAACGTGCTTTAGACAACAATGGCGCCGTTTGCCGCGCGACAATACGAACGAGAGACAGAGAAAGGCAAGCCAACAAGCTTGCCTTTCTAAACCGGACAAGATAATGCATGACAGCGTAAGCTTCATAGAGCCCAGCGTTTGCTAAACAACTGGTCGTATTAGTGCTTTTAGTAAAGCAGGCTTTGTGTGTGCGGTATAATTACAGAACATTTCTAATGCTGTAATTACCAGGGTGAGGAACGTGTGATAATTATTGGCGAGACAGCTGTACTTTATCTGCAAACTAGTCGAAAAACATTCGGTATTCCATTCTGGCACTATTACATGCGGTGTCAAAAACTGCGATTCGCACACCAATAATAAACATATTCAAGGAGGCCTTCTGGGTGACATCTACACGAGTGATCATTCAAGGGGAAAAGTAATTAACAAGCTGCAGTGTCAATAGCTGAAGTAGGACGCTATTGATACTCACCGAGCATGATGTGGGAGAGACATCGATGCCTGCAGTGGGACAAAAGAAAAGAAACAGATGTTTTGCTTCACGCGATACGAAATAAAATTGCGAAGCAGTTTGTAATCGAACTTCAATGAAAATTACTTCCACGTCAATTGGTGGACAATGCTTAGGAAGAAGTGAATGCGCAAAATAAAAGGGTTAGTGGCCAGTCACAGATTATCGCATAAAAGTTGCGCTAGTCAGTGTCAGCGCCTACTCGTTTTGATCGGTTCTGCGCATTATCTTGTTTCTCAGCTTTAAATAGATCACCCACCCAGTTCGTTTCGGAGCATTGTAACAAACTGTTTGTTTTTTATACGTACGTATGTGTTTATGGATGTATAGTAACGTAAGTGTCAATGCCGATGTACTCTTGTTTTTACTCGACACACTGCGCATCAAATGTATACATGGCATATCGGTGTGCATTCTTGCTGCATTGAGTGGATGATTGTTGCATGTTGCCGTTCTGCTGACGGCTGGAGTCGCGGGTGTTCGGCCGGTTCTTTTTGTATGGTCGTTTATTGTGTTCTCATCGCGGGCATGTATGTGTGCGAGCTGCCGTGGGGGGGGGGGGGGGGGAGGCCATGGGTCTTGTTTTCGATGCGTGCTGCCTCACTGGTGGTGTGGGGCTCGTGTCGTGGGTGACAGTGCCTTGCTTTATTGGTATTTGTTTGCTTGCATTTCCTTTTTTTCTGTTTTTGTTTTGTTTGTTTTATCCACAACAAATGATTGTGTCTGAATCGTTTACTTTTTCCTTGTATAACTGTATGGATCCATAACTAGCCTATGGCTAAGGTTCCAGACGTTTTCGCATACCATTTTTTTGATAATCTAAATAAAATTTCTGTTCTGTTCTGTTCAACCCACCATGGTGGCATAGTGTTCTTTGGAGTTTTGCTGCTACGTCTGAGAGCGCGGGATCAAATTCCGGCCGCGGAGGCTGTTATTTCTATGGAGACGAAATGCGAAAACACCCGTGTACTGTGCACTGGGTGCACATTAAAGAGCCCCAGCTTGTAAATATCAATCCGCAGCACCCCACAATGGGACGTGCCTCACAATCATATATCTTGATTTTGGCACATAAAACACCAGAATTTATTTTATTTTATTTTATATGTAAGTTTTGATGCAAGAAGTGCTACTCACAACGGTGGTCGGTTTCACAGTTGGCCCTGCTCGAGTAGTTGGCGTGTAGAACGCACCGCTGACCTCCAGAACAATCGGCATCCTGCTTGCATCAGAATGAATCAATCAGTCCAAATGACATGTAATGCGGCAAATCATAGAAAGGACGAGAGAAAACCAATATGCAGATTCAAAGCCCATTCTGGAATTAAAAGCCCATTCCAGAATCAATGTGGAGCGAAGATTGCTTTCGTCAAGTGGTTAATTAGCTGCTTTACAACTGTACAACATTATGCAGCTTAGCAATTTGGTGCCTGCCCAGCAAATTAGTAACGCAGAACCCCCCCCCCCCCCTTCCGCGTGATCCATACGAGCTGGGATTGCACTGTCTCCGGATGTGGCCCACATTTCATCATGCCATCTTCGAGATTAGCATAGTTCATCATAGTACAATCTTCAGGGCTGGTTCACGTATTTCAGCAGTAGGCTTACAGAGCATACCTTCGCCTGAAGAGAAGACGTAGAAAGATTCAATTTATTAAAGGGATTATGCGCTTCAAGGCGTTCATTTATTGTACTGAGGTTTCTTAGGTGCCCTTTACTTCACTGCCTAGATCCCTAGAGAGCGTAGCCGCTACATCTGTTCGGGTACTACAGAAAGGGGCTACATGTAAGGTGATATCTTATATACGGGGGCTGTTCTGTGCGTAGGCTATCGGGCGAGGCAGCAGTGGCAACCACGGTCAGCAATGTCTGGGAGGTGTTCACCTAGAAAACATCGCATTATATGTGCGAGAAATTCGGTGACCGCGCTACAAACACAATGATACTCACTAACGCAAATTATGGGCGCAGCTGTTAGGTGCTTTGAATTTGCAATATATTGTGGCAAAGGACTTGATAGTGAACGACAAGGTCCTCCCGGTGGTGGCGCTGAGCCTCTGCTAAGCCAGTTAGTTTCGCAGCCACGGCAGACGAAGCCCTTCCTCAAAACTGAGAGCTGTGCGAGTTGGTGTGGCTCCACCTTAACGAAAAAGTGCGCGAAATCGACGTAGACGAAAAAGAGTTGCGAGTAGTGCCCATGTTTGTCGTTTCTCTCTTTCTCGTCAACGTACGTCTTTTGCGCGCACTTTTTCGTTAAGAAGGACGCAGTTGCACCAGTTGCGTCACTGCGTGTTCAGAAAGAACTGGCTGACACCATTTTGTATTACGATTATATTGTCACGTGGTAACGACAGTGAACGACGATACAGTGTCGAAACTGAGTTACAAATTTAACACTCTATTTGGCAAGCTTGTGCCCGACATAACAAGTAGCACTCAAGCGCAACGATAGCATCGAGCAGAGTTGGTGATCGTCGGAAACTTGATCTGCGGGTCAAGCGTGGCGGCTTTTATACATGACTCGCCGAAGCTAGCAGTGTAATCGCTGGTGCCCACGTGGCTTGCACAAATTAGTAAACAATTCGCATTGCGCATATAATCAGATTATAAAAATCTCAAACCATGGCAACCGACACAAGGGCGAGCGATAGCTAACGCGAGCAGACGATAGTGTGAAACGAACAATCGGGTGGATCCGCATGACACTACAGGTTTTCCCGCTCAGTTTAATCCAAACGTCATAGAAAATAATCCAGGTGGCAGCCAATTTAATCTGAGCGCCAGCATTTTTAATCCCAGTGCCAATAATTTAATCCAGGCGCCACCACATTTAATCCCAGCGCCATCCGAATTAATCCGCGTGCCAAGCCAACTCATTTAATCCTTGCGCCAGCCATTTTAATCCAAGTGCCACACATTTTAATTCCACTGCCAGTAAATTTAATCCTATTGGAAATTGATTGAGAAACAATTCTTGCAGAAGATCTCGTAACAGACGTCATGAATGCCGTCTATTCATTGATGTGATCACTATATTGCCGTCAGCACTACAGAAGCACTATTTCCCCGCTACCGGTGTTGTCATGGTTGCTTCGGAAACACTTACGTGTGCTATACCACTCGCTCATTTCCTCCTTTTCGAGTCGCATTTCCGGGTGACAAGAGACATAAGCGAGGCAGAATCGTGACGGATATTAAGCGACTTGTGTTGCGATCATGACATGCGATTTCCTTTCCTATCACATTCGACATCGTTCGCAAGGGTACTTGCTCACCATTACTCAGGCACTTGGCGTGATCACTAAGCGATACAATATAGATCACTAATCTTCTATTTATGCATGCGCTCTTATGCTTTCGACATGCATATCAAACGAAATGGTTCTGAGAATGTAACAGCTTGTTCTTGAGTGACATGATTAGGTCACTGTGGTATAAAGTTTGTAAACAGAGCACGCTCTTGCCCCCTCGTCTTGAGAATGAAGCTCACAGACGTCGGACGACAGCGCTTGTTTCCTCTTGTAATCTCCCTCTTTAAAACCAGCCGCCAGCGACAACACCCGCACGTGACGTCACTGCACTAACCCTTTAAAACTAACACGCCGAGGATGACGAGGCCGCCTTTGACGAAGATAGGTCCTCCTATCGAAACGTTGACCAGCCTGTCTGAGGCACTTTATCCCTGTTTACAAACTTTATACCACAGTGTGCTATTCCATCTGTCAGCCCCTTTCTTGTTTATGATTAGGTCACTATAGTGACCTACTCGACTTCACCGCCGTTGCACCTCTCCTAACCTGCCTACTAATATATCAAAGGAAATTGCTTTCAAAGCTTAAAAACCTGCTCCCTATCACTGACTCAAGTGACGTGATCACTAGTGACTCGCCTGACGTCACCACGCTTATCACGCATGCACTATCCTTAGTTTCCACGTGCACGTCCCTGAAGGGGCCGCTCTCATGGGTCTCCGCCGTTCGCGGCTCGCGTCTTTCATTTTTCACTGTGCTCGTTCGCTCGGTTACGCCACCGACGCCGAAGCAGGAACAGGCGCCTCAGAGCTGCGCTCTAAAAGATGCGATATTCTGTGCAATCATATACACTTCTCGGTGCAACCTATTCTCGTGTGAATGTTCATGTTTGACTAACAAAAAAACATCACTCTGTGATTGTTACCTCAAGAAGGATTGCGGATAAGTAAACGTACTTATCCTTGCTTAGGATACTTAGTATCCTTACTTATACTTTGTAAACGTTAAATTGAGGACGACGCAACGAGCTATCGATAGAAGGATGGTGGGTGTAACGTTAAGGGATAAGAAAAGAGCAGATTGGGTGAGGGAACAAACGCGAGTTAATGACATCTTAGTTGAAATCAAGAAAAACAAATGGGCATGGGCAGGACAGGTAATGAGGAGCGAAGATAACCGATGGTCATTAAGGGTTACGGACTGGATTCCAAGGGAAGGGAAGCGTAGCAGGGGGCGGCAGAAAGTTAGGCGGGCGGATGAGATTACGAAGTTTGCAGGGACGACATGGCCACAACTAGTACATGACCGGGGTTGTTGGAGAAGTATGGGAGAGGCCTTTGCCCTGCAGTGGGCGTAACCAGGCTGATTCTGATTCTGATTATGATGATGAAACGTACTCACCGACTGACAGGTAGCTGCTGATACAGCCGTAGCGTAGCCTGAAAAACACAAAGCAACAACAATATAACGACAGTGGCGTGCATTACGCATCTAGAACACTTAAGATGTGCTGCAGAATAGGTGTTGATTATTTTTTATATCATGTGGGATGTGATTAGATAGAATGCTATTCAGTTTATACCACGCTAACATTTTCCGACATTACAGCAGCACCCAAATCTTGCCGAAGTGAAATGGTAAGCTCATTATTAGCTGGATGTATGTTCGTGCTTTGCTTTAGCGAACAAGAATATGAAGCATCCACCACGTGATCGTTAACTTCGAGCTATCGTTCATCGATGCATGCATGCCTTCTGTATGTTTTTAATTGCTATGATATAAGGAGATGTATGCTTTCCCATACTACTTGTATTTGCGACGAGTGTCTGAGATTATAAAATAGCGGTCTGGAGATAAATTGATAAGACACAGCATCGGCGTACAAGGGAATTGCTGCTCTTTCGGGCAACAACAATAATCAGCAAGATTACTAGATAATTCACGGAATAACGTGTTTAGAGGGCAGGCCGTAACCGCATAATTGAAGTCAACCAGTACTTAAAGCATTAAGCTTCGACAAAAAAAAGTCCTTGCACCAGTTCCAAGAATGAAAAAAAAAACACCCACACACACTAAGTGTAAGAAAACTGCGACAAGGAGCAGCCGGCGCCGCTAAAAGTTCCAACACCCTCTATAAGAAAAAAACAATTGCTCAAGGTGCACAGGGAACGGCATAGCTGTCAAATCTTCTGGAAGGCGTAAAAGTGAAAACTAAGATTGCGGTAGCCATTATGACAAAGTGGTAGTTAAACGAAAAGCATAGCCGATGAAGTTTTTTTTTTTTTTGCTTGGAGCATGCGTCCGTTCCTCGGCACGCTACAATTCTATGAACGCGATGCCGTCTAAACGCTTATCGCGCAACCCTCGTTTTAGCCGGCTGCCACACGTCGCAGGTATATCGCATGTGAGAGTACGGGGAGGTGAGCCTTGACGCAATGTGGTATGCCTTGCAAGAGACTCGGGCACCAAAAGAACGAAAGGAGTACAGGCGTTACATGTGCTGGGAGAAGTGCCGGAAGGATTGGCTACGGTGCAATCCGTCGCGCCGGGAACATCGCAGAGTTCAGAGGGCGAAGGCAGCTGCTGACGCTGCTGTTGTTGGATGAGAAAACAGATGGGCGCCGGTGGGGCACGAACCCACGTTCTCGCATTACGCGGGCGATGTTCTTACCATTCGAGCAACCACGGCGCCGTTTTCCCATCCGCTTTTCGTGGTATTTATGTTCATCTACAAGAACTAAACCTGGGTGTGCTAGCCAGCGCCACACCTCACGGCCTGTTTTTTTTTTCACTCCCTTTTTGTGTGTGCGTGTCGCAGGCGTCAAGTGCACGTGATTCTTTCGGGTGAAGGCAGCTGGTTAACAAACCCACACGTGCTACCTTAAGGCATGTATGCTGCCGGATTCGAGGCCTCGCTATGGAATGAACGAGAGGAAAGGAAACCGAGGGCCCGACTTTTATTGGTCACCATAAGACGTCAAGCAACGATACCAAGGATAGCACGAGGGAAATTATATGCAGTTATTAAGTGAACTAAAGAAATATTCCGAAGTTTAGTTCAGGTAGGTAAAGATAAATACCACAGAAAGTGGATGGGAAAACGACGCCGCGTTAGCTCACTTGGTAAGAGCATCGCACGTGTAATTCGAAAATGTAGGTTCCTATCCCACCCAGGGCCCGCTTTTTTTTCATTCACTTTCACTTCTATTATTATTTAATTTCTTTAGTTCATTCAATAAGCACATGTAACTTCCAGTATACTGTTCTTGTTGTTTGTTCGCTAATTATAATATATGTAGTGCAACTGATGGTCTGCTCCGGACGACCACTTGCACTTCGCTTCTCGAAGAGGCTAACCATGGCTCGAGTGAGCTCCTGAAAAACACCTCGCAATGTGGTGAACGTTGATCAAATCCTGAATTCGGGACCTAAATGAGATTCAGCGTCATTCTAATGCAATAATCGTTCACATACCGCTGAGTTGCCCCCGTGATTTTCTTTCTTCCTTTTTTTTAATTTTTTGTCGTATCATGTCTCAATTCACAACGACAGAGGTGCAGCGTTTGCTTGTCTAATACAGCCACCAATAGAGATAGTAGTACTGTGACCGGTCAGGGCGGACAACAGAATTAAAAGCACGACAAAAAAATAAACTGTCTTTATGTTTCTGAGAACAGAAGGCAAGAGAAAGTGGAAGCGAACTCGTTCATTGGCTGGTTTATTCATTGTTATTCACAGAATATCAACTAAACTCGGGGCATTTGGCCGTGGCAACTTCGTCAAGTCGGAACTCGGGACATTTACTCAAAAGTCCAGACTGTCCACTTAAATTCGGCATGGCTGGCAACCTTATTGTTGCAACCCCGGCCTGCTTCAGTCGCCACTGTACACGGTGCTTGTTTGCACTACGTCTGCTACCGGCCAATCGAGCAAGAGAGCAGCCCAAAAGTTGGACGACGAGTCAACGAAAGCTTCACTTTGAAAAAACGCATTTCGCGAAGGAGATGAGTCGCGACTTAGAGCTTTAAGGCTGTGTTATTCATGCAATCTTTAAAAATGAGCTTCGCACACATGGTGTACTCAACTTGTATAGAGTCAATCATCGTGCTCGCGGAAATACGTTCATCAAAACTCATCCAGACACAGATGTTCTGCAATGACGCATATTTATAAATGACTCCACAAGGCCTGCGCGTCCTCGGAGAATGAACGACACTTAGTCTAGCCCAAATCCTGTCACTACCGCAGTTATTGATACTCGAGGTACCGTACGTTTTGTTGTTACGCGCCTAAGTGTCATTGACTTTTACCGAAAAACCAAACGCGTTCGCCTCAATGACCCCCATCGAACCACCTGCAGCTCCAGAACGTAACGGCCCTTTGACGCAGGCACAATAAAACGCGCCTGTTCGAGTGCGCTTACCGAGGACGGCCAGTGCAGCCAGCATAAAGTGGAAGGATCCCATCGTTGTTGCTTCGGAGGAACTCGTTCCCGTACCCACACACGCACGCACGTCGAGATTGACAACTAGTGAGCCGACAACGGAAGTGCCACGTTCTTTAAAGAGTAGCTTGCGTCGTTGGCCGCGCGTGGGCCCCAGGTCGCAGGTGCGAGGCTTGCTGGCCTTTGCGGCAGGTCGAGTGTCCCGAGTATCTTACTTCGCTTTTGCGCGTGCGTCTGTGTGTGCGTGTGTGTGTGTGTGCGTCGGCCCGACTCCACGTGCTCGCTTATCGGTACGGCGGTAAGGAAGGAACTGGCAAGCTCTGCACTTTCTAGAGGCGGCTTTGCGTATAGGCCACGAATGGATGACTGAACGCGACACACGGGTGCAACGGACTGGTCTGGGTCGCACGTGTCTGCTTGCGCCCGGTTAGCACTGAAAACAAAACAACACAATTAATTAGAACTGCGCATGCGTCAGCTCCGTGCGCAGTCTAGCCTCCAGTTACAGCTTCTGCGATGTTCCAGATTTACGCTGTTTTTTTTTTGTTCTTGTGAGTGGACACATAATGAGGAGGGAAGATAACCGATGGTCATTAAGACTTACGGAATGGATTTCAAGGGAAGGGAAGCGTAGCAGAGGACGGCAGAAAGTTAGGTGGGCGGATGAGATTAAGAAGTTTGCAGGGACAACATGACCACAATTAGTACATGACCGGGGTTGTTGAAGCATGGGAGAGGCTTTTTTTGCCCTGCAGTGGGCGTAACCAGGCTGATGATGATTATTATGATGATGATGATGAGTGGACGTTTCTGACTAATGAGGCGCGTCGGTACTGCGAGAACTATGCTAAGTAAATTATAATTAGATTTATATACCTATTTATTTAGTTTTCGCTTGACTCTCCATTAGTTGGACAGGCTGTAGCCTCGCACTTGTTTTTCCTTCTACATTTATTCTCTGCTGCCTTGTTTCTAGACGTTAAAGTGGCTTACGATAATCTTACCCATGAAGCAATCCTTAAAGCGGTAGAAGCAATAAGAATTGATGAAAGATATATGTCTGTGTTCGTAGCTACCTACAGATGCGATCATTCTACGTCCTCAGCGGGGACGGCCCGACACCCCAAAATTACAGTAGTCGCGGAGTCCCTCAGGGCGGAGCACTGGGTCCAACGCTTTCTGATCTAGCCCCTATTGGACTACTCGAGGACCTGTCAAGCACCGTACGACTCCCTATATCTACGCCGACGACATCTGTATCTGGACGTCGGCGATGACACGGCTTCAACGTCACGCTCGGCATCAGAAGGTGGCCTCATTGACATCATGCTACCTTGGCAAGCAAGGACTGGAGGTGACGTGGGAAAAGTGCGCAGTGGTGGCATTTACCCGGAAGCCAATGTCTGCATACGGCATATCAATCAACGGACAAGTGATATCATCTAGCAGAAGTCACAGGTTCTTGGGGGTTGTGACTGACAGAGACCTGTCATGGACTCCTCATGTGAACCACGTGAAAAAGCGACTGATCCATATTTGTCATCTGTTCAGGTTCCTTGCAGGAAAGAACTGGGGGATGCCCACACAATCCATGTGTGTTATTGCTGGGTTCCTACGGTGCAGTCTACCTGTTATATGCAACACCCGCAAAACCAATTTGCGTACAATTCAGAGCATTCAAGCCCAAGCTCTGAATATATGTCTTGGATTATCACGCAGCGCTTCAACGGCGAAAACTATTGCCGTTGCTCAAGCTTATCCAATCACAACGCACATCACAGTCGAGACAATGCGTGCACATGGGAGGCACATTGCCCGGACACCTTGCCACCACCTCGCCGCACTCACCGGGGAAAGGCCCCGCATGCCATTTAGCACAACTGTCATTGCATATCGTGTCTCGCTTACATCGGGGTAGACACCTGCGGCCAGACCAGTTTCTCCTGCATGGTAATTGTGCCATCCTGAAGGAAGGAAGGAAAACTTTATTTGGTCCTGCAAGTAGTGATAATCACTAAGCGGGCCACTCCCACGTCGAGACCGGAAGGCCAAGCCTCACGGCCACGTCGTGAGCCTGCTGGACAGCCCAGAATTGTTCATCCAGGTCCGGGCTGCGAAGTGCGGCCTCACACGTGGACGCAACCTTGATCGCCGAGTCTTCAATTCTTTCGCAAGACCAGAGCATGTGTTCGAGCGTGGCTAAAGCACCACAATATTGTCAATAAGGAAGTACACCTCAGAATTCCAGAACAAGTGGGGAATGATCCCACAACATTCGCATGCGAAGGTTGTGGGATCGTTCTCCCATTTTTGGCAAGTTGTCTTTTCAACCACTTTCGTTTCCGTTAACTTATCATTCATTTATTTCATTTATTACGTACAAGTAATTTCCCCTATGTTGTCCTTGTTGTCAGTGTTTGTTGGCTCCTTATGATACGGCTAATAAAAATCGGGCCCCCCGGGTAATCCCCTTTCTTCTCGTTATATCAAACATTCAGGTACTACGATTTCCAATGAGAAAGCTTCTGAACCTTCTATGAATCATTCACTTCAGCGCCTTTGAACTTCCGGCTTGTTAAGGAATCCATTTTTCTCCGTCCTAGAGAAACCCTACGAAATCTGAAAAAAAAAATGCACGTAACATGCCGACTCGCACGCTGCGATTGCGGTGCTCTCAAACGTGCCGCTTGTAGATGAACGATCCTCGCATTTCGCCTGGTGTGCAGCCGCTTAAAAAAAGGAGACAGGGCAGTTATTTATGCCACAAACGTACTTCTTCGGGCCCACACGACAGTTCACAATAGCAACACGCGTACCAGGCAGCACGCCATGGTCGTGCCTGCCAGCCACCGCGTGAACAGTGGGCATGGCACGCAAAAGACCTGGACCAATCGTCCAGCGCAAAAGGTGCGCGAAGATGCAGTGGCCTTCGCGTGTGGCTTCCTTCGGTGCTTAGCGCCGAGGCACCAGTTATGTGCTCAGCGTAGGAGGGGCGGGGGTGCAAAATTTTCTTCACCACACGTAGGAGCCCAATCCGAGGAGGTCAACGCAAACCCTGTTTTGGGCTCTTATCTGCAACTGCAGAAGAGAGGAAACATAAGTAAAGATGGGGAGGCTCATCAGGGGACATTTCCAGTTGGTCACCCTCTACTAGAGAAGGGCCGCGACAGATGACTGACGACTACAGAAGATGGGAATACATAGAAGAGTGCGTGAGTGCTGTCACACAATTCGTCAGAGCACAGTAAAAAAAAGGAACACTGTGAGCACGAGAGCGAGCGCGAACGTTCTGAACTTTTTTCAGTCATTTTGTGCAAGCCACCCAATTCTTCGCCAAACCCTCACGGTGGGTATGCGTCATTTGTTCAGAGGAACAACAACAACGACGTCAACTCGGCACCCATTTATTTGAATGACGTTTCTCCAGACGCCGAGGCGTGGTCGCATCGCGACGAATGTGTCTTTCCAGCAATGATGCAACTGGGGCACTGAGCGACGTCTGCAGTGAAGTCACCGGTGCCGCTAGCGGGTAAGCACAGAGGTGGCGGAGGCGCAACCGTCGCACACGTAGCTGCCGTCGGGGTTCACCTGTGCGATGCTGTTGGGCCCACACTCGACGCCAGGCTTCTTGTTCACGCCTGTAGCACAAAAAAAAATATTTCCGGTTATAAGAAAAATTGTCGTACACCCATCACTGCATTTCTAAAGGATGTGGAAAGCTGAGGAGCGTGGAAAGCTGAGGAGCGTAGAAAGCTGAGAAGCCCAGTAAGAAGTGATGCTAAAGTGTGGCTAATGCTGTTGAAGAAAAAATAGTGCACCGGCACACGGACAAACACAAGGTACGACTCGCATTAACCTCATCTACGTGGACCCGTCATGCTTCAAACATTTTGAAAATTGCCGCAGAATTCATCTCACGATGACTAGACGAATTCGCTAGCATTGAATTCACATAGCGACGCAATGTATTAACTCGGTTGGGCGATGGCATGTGCGAGACGTGTACAGCAGCGGGGCTCTTTCACGAGACGTTCATTTGTGGGATCGCCAGTCGTTTGTGCGCAGGCGCGAGTGAGAGCGGGCGCGAGAGAGAAAATCTGGAGGCGTTGCGGAGTGCGGTCGAGTTTGTTTACGCTCTGCCGTTGGCTGCCCGCGCGGTAGCAGTGGGTGCGATTATTTCCATTAACTTCAGTGCTTGTGCCGGAACGTACGCATATGGCTCAAATGTTATACGACACACGCACAAACACGCACACATGTAAGTTATTCACGTGTTACAGAACAAATTAGGCAGGGTGCTGCTGCAGCGAAATCTACAGAGCTAGGAAACACCGATATTGCGATGACCTCTCCCTTGAAAGAGCCAGTTGCTACTTTGAGCAGGTGTTTAGCGAGCAATGGTTGTCACTTCAAATTGGGAAGCTGCACTTACACACGGCGCGGTCGGTGCCATAACAGGGGCATTTGATGCACGCCAAACCAGTCTTTTCGTATGCGCAGACCTGGTTCGGTCTACACTGTGGACCCTGCGAAATTGAGAAGTCAAGAAAAATGTGATGACAGAAGGAATTCCTTTAAAAAAAAAAACATCTCGTGGCTCCTGATATCTTCATTGTACTACCCTTAAGGCAGTGCAAGACGACAGCTTCTTCAAGAAGCTTCCAATTACCCTAACTAGCATTAGATTACTTCATTGTTCACCTGTGAATTTACTAACTCCACTACACCACATAATCATGTGCACTATTAGATTACATATTGAAATGAAAACAGGAAGATTAGTCACCTATAATGGCGACAGTTACTCTCCTTGACCTAACAGTAACAATAATATTAAAAATATTGTAAAATAGGTCCGGTCTGAGTGCTTGTAGCCTCTGTCCTAGGGAGGCATATGTCATTGATCTTGCGGCTATGAGCCGTAGATAATGATAGTTTTCTGTCGACGTTACGCCACGAAGAAATCCCGGGAGCCTAGCCACGGACATTCGCTGCAATAGGTGTATATTTGCAGTTTTTTTAACATCAAAGAGAATGTCACAAGCACCAGACACTATATCGTCAGAGGCAAGGCAGTTCACTACTAATTAGGCGAGATTACAAGCTGCAGTTTACGTACATTTCTTCCACCGCATCTGCTTCCTTGGTTTTCCAAGACCAAACCTACAAAAGGATCGAAAAAATACGAAAAGAAAAGCTTGTATTATGTTACATCATATCGAGTTGGAACATATCGGGTGTCGGCAATATTGAGAAGTGGAATGAAACAGAAGAAAGTCACAATTCAAGCGTTTAGGAGCGCAGAGAAAATACTGTGCCTCAACACTGACTGAATACAGGAGCGCAGCAATTTCAGTTATGAGCTTTTTCTGTGAGCAGTTGAGCAAGACCAAATAATTGATACTCACACTCGTATGGTGACGAAGGGCAATCCTTAAGCCGGCACTGGAAGCCAGACTCGCACTGAGAACAAGAAGAAAGAAAGTGGTACATTGAATGGTCTTGACGCGAAATATGAAATGGCGCAAGGTATGCAGTGACGACTACACTGGCAAGAAGCCAAAAGAAAGGTGAAAGCGAGTTTTGGATGCGTTCAAGTAGTTTAGTTCACAGGAGACGCATTTTAAAAAGCGTAAATAAATCATGGCGTAAGGCTTAAAGTATTCCGAAGTCAGTGTTATTGTGGCTGTGTTACATGAAGTCTGATTTCACACGACTAATGGCACATCAGCCTTAGGTTCGAGATGTATTGACTGTAGTGGGCGATATGCATGCGGTGCTGTGCGGACTGGCACTGCTGCAGCGCGAGACCCGAGCTCGGGATCAAGAGTTACTTGCGATCCCCCGAACGAGCTGCAATAAACCCCATTTCATGACCAATTTTGAGTTAGCAGAAACTTCATGAAATAGAAGTAGCAATGAGATCCCGCAGTTACAAATGTCGGGGGAGCTGGTGGGGGGGGGGGGCGGGAAGAACCGCTTGTAGAACTAGTAAGCAATGTCAGGGGGAAAAATTGGAGGCCGCTTAAGCTTCGCCTTCAATAGTGGAACACAATAGCGTTATCGCACCCCGTTCGCACCGCCCACTCATTCGCTCGGCATGCTCTCGAGTCACACAAAGACGAAGCGCGCGCCTGAGCAAGCGGAACGAACCAAAGAACTCGGTGTCTCGGAGGGAGAAACGATCTACGCGAGCCAAACGTCGTGATCGGCCCGGACAGCCGGGCCGTGACACGCATTGATGGCGGACGCGATCGTGGGGCTGACGCCTCGATGTGATCGTCCTCTATCTCGCTTGGGAGCACCACGCAGAGGCATGACTCCTCGCCAGCAGCACGGCACACATAACAGAAGACGCTTTCCCACCAGATGCGCTACAGCGCAGCGATCACGTCAGAGGCGTCCCGCATCGGACGCTGCACCTAGGAATCGCGCTGTGAGCGGAAAGGGGAGCCGCGTCGCCTAAACACGAGGGTTCGAGTGGCGCACGCAGGAAGTTGGAAGGGGAGAGAGCGAGAAAACTTATTAAACGCAAGGGTATTGGGGCATCCTCGCAACGGTCCCCGCACGGCCCCAATGCTCTCAAACGAGACGAAGGGGTGAAGCGGGCGAGTGGCGCGCCACCTGTCGGGGCAGCGCCGTACATTGCGAGGAGGGGGTCTTCCGTGTTTGCCGCAAGATGGCTCTGCATGTGCGCGAAGCGCAGAAGAAATGTAGCGGAAACGTACTTCGCTACACGCTTAACTGCTACTTCTATAATTTACATGCTCATAATCACGGATATACACCGCAGTACAACTTTCTACGGTACGTTTCTAAGACAACACCGCATCCACTAGAGTCGCTTTTGTCTCGCTTTGAACCATCGAACTCATGGTTGAGTGGACAAGTTGTGTCACGCTTTATGTACCTTCGCGACCAGAATGATGTGTTCCTTCGTACAGTCATGCAAGTGCTTTTATGTCGTCACCTTCCAGGATTTGTTGTATGCTCGTGTGAAGCAATGCATGGTTCCGTTAAAGGTTACCTGCGAGAAGTCGTGCTTGCGTACAGAATGTTGCATGTGCGGTTTTCTGTGCAGTATCTCGCCAATATTACTAGGAAAAACTGTATAAGGACCTAATTGACACTATGCTCCCTGTACCGATTTACCGTATGTCTAACCGTGGAGGCCCAGGAGACGTCCTCAAAAGGGTTAAAAGAATGCCAGTACACCCTTCGGTTAAAACCTTTTTCTTTAAACTACACACTAACACATTATCACTTAAAACATGGATGCATACCAGGGGTATTTTTGTCCCGTGGTCCATTAACTGCTTCTTATGCAAGAAACCTGAAACGATAGAGCATGCGTTTCTAGATTGCTGGGATCCCATCTTTTTCTGGGATGTGCTAGAAAGGACTTTAAAAAAAAGAGTTACCTTTAGATCCACATGGAATAAGATACTTACCGGTAGAAACGGAGGCTTTTCTATATGACGCTATAATGTTCCTGGGCCTCCACAGTTTGTGGAAAGCTAGAGCGCAGTTCAACAATGCTGACGTCAATTCGCGACCTACACGTGATCACTTCATTGAATCTGTAGTACGGTTCAGGGATGTCCATCGGGCACTCCCTGAACAACCTACATGGATTGACATGCTAGATAAACTTGCAGCATTGAAAAAATTTTGATATGTAGTGCCAGCAAAATCCTTGTTAACATATTTTTCCTTTTTCTGTATTCTTTGTGTATGTCGAAGCCGGCAATAAAAAAAAACAAAAAAACTCATGACTGAGTGGTAGCGTCTCCGTCTCACACTCCGGAGACCCTGGTTCGATTCCCACTCAGCCCATCTTGCAAGTTTTTATTTATGAATTGCCTTCCGAGATGTTTCGCTCGCGGCCAACGCCACCGACGACACCGGCTTTCCTGCGACACGAGCTCCTTAACGCTGTCGCGTTAACACAGCGGATGTGGTCATACAGAACGCCAATAAGTAATAACAATTCCAGGCATTCTTTCAGGTAACAATTCGAGGCTTCGAGTAGAAAAGTAGGAATGCTTACCGAGCAAGACGTAGAAGAAACAGCGATACCTGAAAACGAGGTAAGATTCAAGAAGTTGGCTTTGGGCCTTGCGTGTCGGACGTACGCGTAGGAAATGAGGGAAGTGCTACTCACAACGGCGATCACTTTCACAGTTGGCCCTGCTCGAGTAGTTGAAGTGGGGCACACACCGCTGGCCTCTTGAACAATCAGCATCCTGTAAGCACCAGAACGAATAAATCCAGATGGCATGCGAGAGAGGCAAGTTACAAAAGTAGAAGGCAAGAAAACAAGTTATCCGAGAAACTGGGAAGCATGCGGCAAATGTAGCGGAAACGTACTTCGCTACGCGCATAACTGCTACTTCTATAATTTACATGCTCATAATTACGGATATACACCGCAGATGCGAGAAAAACAGAAGAATTGTAACCTTTTTTTTATGTGCATCCGTGCAACGTATTCACATTTGAATGATTGTTTCACTCACAAAAAAAAAGAAAATAATTGAACGAATCTTATTGAGAAAGGGTTAGGGATAAACATACGCACCGACTGACAGGTAGCCGCCGACACAGCCACGCCGCAGCCTGGAAAGCAGTATTCGTAAGTAATGGAATACTAGCCAGAGTTACATGCATTACAGATTTAGGACACTTCAAATGTATTGCAGAATATGGGTTCACATTTCATTCTTGCATCACACGGGACGCACCTAAAGACACTGTTATTGAGTTTGTACTCGTTTGAACATTTTGTGGCTTTACGGCGTACCATTGACCTGGTTATATGTTGGAGATTTTCTTCAGCGCACCTGAACATGTGCAAAATGCTTGACCGCAAATTTTAGACAATTCTCCGAGGCATGGATGTCTTCTGCATCCGCGCACGTAGCGCTTAACATATGTCATATGATCAGCGTTAGATATGAACATTAGATAAAAACTTGGAACGGCCACAGTAGAAATCGAAATTGACGCTGTAATCTAAGATGATTTTATGTTTTACTACAATTATATTCCATGCGTTTAAGTGGGCCTGTCGAAAATGCGCAGTTGAAGTCAGCCAGTGCCGACAGCAGGAGCTCTTGACGAAAGCTGCGACTTGCAGCAGTTTTAATTAGCATGAAAGACCTTGCCGGAGCTGTATGGAGAAGTGTACGCATATGTGGTGAAACGAAAGGCGGGAACTGCTCCTTTACCTTCATGAATAAAAGAAGAAGAACACTTCGATGCTCCAGTGAAATACGTACATTGTTGCGACATTTAACGCTTTCAAAAGGTGTGCAAGTACACTGCGGATAACTTCGCTGGAACAGAAATATCTGCATTTAGCGGGACATTTGGAGCCCGAACCGGTGAGGAATCCAACCCTTGCCACGGCGGCCGCATTTAGATGCCAACCAAATGCAAGAAATTCCCGTGCAACGGGTGCACGTTAAAGAAACCGAGGTATTCGAATCAACTGGAGTCCTAATCGTCATAATCAATCGTAATGCGTCATAATCGAATCGCAGTTTTGGCACGCGAAACACCACAACTTAATTTTGAACCCGCATTTCTCGACACTTGTGCTAGGCGCAGTTTCGAGCAAGCTCGTACACCGCGAGTAATTACGCAGGAAGCACAACGTGCCCCCCCAAAAGTCATCGCCTAAATATCCAGTCAGTATGTCACGACTGCGCAAGCAAATACGGCGCGAATTCTGTCATCAGAGAATATGCCCCTGTGTCGACGCGTTCCCACTACCGATGGCCACTGCGGCGCCACGGTCCGAAAGGGGCGGGAGGAATTATCGCTTTGCTGTCCTTTGCTAAGAAGGCAGGCATGCTTCCTTTAACCTTGTCCCTTACCCCAACCTTAGTCCACGGGGCATCCTTTCTAGTAAAGGTTTCAATCAATCAGTCAATGACAAGTACGCTCCCCGGCTCATTCCCTGCAGAGTGGGTATGTGCCATTGTGATTCAAGAATTCGGGAGCCTTCACGTACTTGCATAGCTGCACTGTGGAGTAAAGCGCTTATGAAGTGGTAACACAGACGTGGACGAAGAAAAATTTTAATGTGTCCGATGGAATGAACTGGCGTTCCATTTACTTGTGCGATTCAATGCATAGAACAGCGTTTTCTTAAAAAAGGAAGTGGAGCAACAGTGGATTTTTTACCCCAAGTTTGACGGCACATATCTCGAATCCGGTGTGGCCCTCAAAATTCGTTCCAAGTTGATTACGTCTTGCAAACTCACTGGCTACAATTCGTAGATTGAAATATGAGTCGTAAAGTAATGAAAAATATAGTGTAGTTATGTTAATGATTCAATTAAGCATTTGAATTTCTTGGTGAAGCAATGGCCGCCTCATTGAGTAATTCATCTCAAGGGTAGGAATTGCGCTATACTGCCACGGGAAATTTTTAAACTTTTGGTGCAGGAAAAAATAACCTATATATACTTTCGACAGTGTACGTACGTTGCAGGCAGTGACCGGATATTTCTTTTGACCGGCTCCGCGTTTTTTGTGCAGTGAAATTCCCGCGAAAAGGAGCTTTAATTTGCATTATGCCATGTGAAACTGCGCCCGACAAAGACATAGCTGCGGATGTAGACGCATGAAGCATGTGATCGCAAGTGCACCGCTGACTAGCCAATAACTCAAATAAAATTTTAAAAAACGCGTTCTACAAATGAGGTCAATTGCAAGTTTAAGCCAGTCTTGCCCGCGCTACCTTCATAAATGAGCACTGCACCATCTAGCCCGTTAACATGGCATATGGAACTGGTATAAAACAGTCATGTTTCTGCGAAATGTGGTGGAAAAATGAAAAGGCGTGCAGATACAAACGTTCTGCAGTGACGCCTCTTTATGAATTGCTCTACAATACCTATATATGCGACCCGAGACGATGCACGGTATATATACCTAATTTGAATAGCCCAAATCCTGGCACTACAACGGTTCGAATGCCCATGGTACCTAATGATGATGCCTCGTCACGCGTGTAAGCGTCAGGTGATGGCTACCGTATAACGAAAACGCTTTCACCCTAACGACCCCCGCCGAGCCACCTCCGGCTCCCGAACCTAAGGACGCCTGTCCGAGAGCGCTTACCCAGGACGGCCAGTGCGGCCAGCATCAGGTGGAAGGATCCCATCGTTCGGCTTTGCTGTTTCGAAAGAACACGTTCCCGCGTCCACAGGTAGTACAAAGTGAAATAGTCAACAGGACTGCCGGCAACGGAAGCGCCCCGTTCTTTAAATAGTAGCTTGCGTCGTTGGCCGCCATGTGACAGGTGCAATCGCAGGGACACTTGCTGGCCCGGGCGGCAACCGAGCGCATCGGGTTTCTTCCTTTGCTTTTGCGCGTGCCAGCACGCGCGCGAGCATGTGTGTTTGTTTGTGCGTGTGTGCGAGTGTGCGTGCGTGCGTGCGTGTGTGTGTGTGCGTGTGTGTGTTATGTGTGTGTGTTTGTGCGTGCGTGTGCGTGTGTGTGCGCGCACGCGCACGCGCACGCGCATTCGTCGGCCCGCATGTTCAGTTATCGGTATACAGCGGTAAGGAAGAAACTGGCCGGTTCTGCAGCTTCGAGATGCGGTTTCGCGGGCAGACCGCGCGAGTGGACGACTTGCCGGCACACGGGTGCAACGGACTGGTCAGGGTCGCACGTGTCTGTGTTTGCGTCCGGTTAGTGATGAAAAAGAAGAAAAAGTTTGCCTTTTTATTAGCGCTTGCATTCGCTCGCTCCTCATTGCAGTCTATACGGTCACGGCTTCCGTGGTATTCCTTGTTTGCAATTTTTTATCCAACGACATCCCTTTTCTCGCTATAATTAAGCGCGCCGGTACATTGAGATCTGCCTGACATAACTATTACTTGGATTTGATTACATCATTAACTTCGTCTTCATCACTGTGACAGGCTGCCTTGCCCTTATTTTTCGTGTACGTTTATTCAATAGGACCATCTTCCCCAAAAGCTAATATTTCAATAAATTCGCGTCGTGAGTCACACAGCGTATAGAAGGAATGAGTGTTGTGCTGTGCTGTGTTGTGTTTGGTTTAATGGCGCATAAGCAACTCAGGCTATCATGCGCCAAACGCAAGGTCAAATTTGTTTTTAAAAAGTTGGGTCACCTCAGCGACGATCCTTGTCTGGGCAATGACTCCGAGGGTCCCAACAAACTAAAGACCTCAGTCTTCTTCTCAAATATGAGAAGGTGGGTGAGGCGCATACCAAGATGAAATTGGGGGATAGGCTCATTTATAGTTTTTCAATGATACCTGCTTCTCTTAAGAACTTAATAACATGTGTGGTATCCACAAGTGCATCTTCGCCTAAAAACAATGCTGGGTGAAAGGGAATGTGTTGATTATAAAACGAAATGAAGTATTTTTTCCTAAGTGTTTCGGGTTTTACGCATGGTAATAAGATGTGGTTTGCAGTAAGTTCATTTCCGCATTTTTCACAGCAAGTCTTGTCTTGTTTTGTCAGGAGGAAGTTGTGTGTGAGTTGCGTGTGTCCTATGCGAAGGCGACATAAAATTACTTCGGTGAAGCTTTCTTGGTGTGAGCATGACTTCCATTCTTTTATTACAGGTTTTACTAGGTGTAGCCTAATGGTTACTTCATCATTCCATGTAGTCTGCCATTTATTTCTCAGTTTATGGTTCACTAATTCCATACAGTCTTTGTAAGGAATTCTTGTTTTGATGATTTTTTTATGTCGAACTTTCGCTGCACATTCATCTGCTTTTTCGCTAGCCACTGATTCCGACGTGACTGGGCACCCAGAAAAATTTTATGTTGTGTCCTTTTCTAATGGTTTTTCTTATGTTATGTAGGATGTCGCCGATTAATGGTGTGATTGCATTTCTAAGGTGAAGTGCTGTTAGTACGCTTAGTGAATATGTGTAAATTATGCTGTTTTCAATGTTCTCATTTAATAATTTTTCTATAGCTAGAGAGATTGCGTAACACTATGCAGTAAAAATGGATGCACACTGAGGTAGGCGTACCGTTTTTTCCCAAATGTTTTGTATCGCGGCACTGCCAACGTATCATGCCGATTTGGAGCCATCAGTATAAAACTCTGTGTATTCGACGTATTTTTCGTTCAGTGCTAAAAATTCTTGTATTATGTGTTCATGTGGTGTTTTTTTTTTTGAACGTGTGTTAATGTGAAGTCACACACTGAAGGCTGGCAATACCAAGGTGGGAGTGGATCGGGTTTTCGGGCTATCTGAGGCAATGTGTCCCTTATATCTAGTTCTTGGCATCTCTCCTCGAAGCGGAGAAGGAGTGGTCTTATTGCTTGGGGTTTGATGGTAAATAGTCTTCGTGATGGGCACCTTGTAACTATTGGGTGGCAGATGTGTTTCGGAAGTGAACGAATTTTTAGGATGTATGAGCATGTAAGCATGGTTCTTCTGTCGGAAAGGGGCGGTTCATTGGTTTCTACATACAGACTGTGTGTAGGAGACGTCCTGTATGCACCAGTTGAAAGACGTAAACCTAAATTATGTACTGGGTCAAGGCGGTTCAAATATGACTTCCTTGCTGAGCCATACACTATGGACCCATAGTCTAAGCGGAAGCGTATAACAGAACGGTAAATGTGTAGGAGGCATACCCTATCATAACCACAATGTTTGCGTGAAAGGCCCTTAAGTATGTTCAGAGATCGAGACGCTTTCTTTTTCAGCGCGTTGATATGCGGAAGGAAGGGAAGTTTTTTGTCAAAAACTATGCCTAGAAATTTGTGCTCGTTTTGGACAGGTAATTTGGCTTCGTTCAGGTGCAGGGTGGCGTCTGTCTGTACTCCTCGTTTGAGTGAAAAGAGAATGACCACTGTTTTCTGCGGAGAAAAACGGAAACCATTTCTGTCTGCCCATGTTGCTAGTTTATTTATTGTAAGCTGTACCTGTCTTTCGCATGTTGATATGTTTGATGATGTGCAGGCTATCTGAAGATCGTCGACGTATACTGAATGCATAATGGACTTCGGGTTTATATTGTTAATGGAATTTATTTTTATAATAAAAAGCGTTGTGCTTAAAATACACCCCTGAGGTATTCCATTTTACTGAACGAAATTTTTCGACAGGGTTGAGCCTAGGCGCATATGGAACGAACAGTTAGACAAAACATCTTTTATGCAGTTCAACATCCTGCCGTGGATGCCAAGGTCGGCCAGATCTTTAAGAATCCCGAACCTCCAGGTTGTGTCATATGCCTTCTCTAAATCGAAAAAAAAAACAGCAAGGCAGTGTTGTTTGTGTATAAATGCTTGTCGTACTGTGTTTTCAAGACGAACTAGATGGTCATTAGTGGATGATCCTTTTTTAAAACCATATTGATGAATATCGAGCAGCTCACAAGTTTCTAGCACGAAGGTTAATCTAATATTCAGGACATTTTCGAAGGACTTCGCAAGGCAGCTCGTAAGGGTTATAGGCCTACAGCTACTGGGGGATGTTGGTGGTTTTCCGGGTTTCAAAAATGGAACAATTATAGCTTTCTTCCATGCTTCAGCTATCTTCCCCGATATCCAAATTTTGTTAAAAAGATTTAAAAGGGCTTTTACGGCATGTTCAGAGAGATGGCCTAGCATTTGGTAATGTATTCTACCGGGGCCAGGTGTAGTTTTTTTACCAGCGGACAGTACCCTATGGATTTCTTGAACTTTAATTAAAGTATTGTACGGTTCATTTCTGCTGCCATTTATCGATAGTCTTTGTTTCTCAGCTCTGTTTTTGAATTTTAAAAATGATTCTGAATAGTGTGATGAACTGAAAGTTGCCGAAAAATATTCACCCAATATATCTGCCTCTTCTATGCTTGTCTGTATACCGGGGGCTGTGAGAAGTGGAACTGTGAATGGGGAATAGCTGTTATTTAGCTTTCGTACCTTTTCCCACATTTGTTTAGATGTGGTTGAGCTGTTTATAAAGGACACGTAGACACTCCATCGCTCGGCTTGGCTGCTTCGGAAAAACACGTTCCCGCGTCCACAGGTAGTACAAATTGAAATCGTCAACAGGACTGCCGACAACGGAAGCGCCGCGTTCTTTTAATAGTAGCTTGCGTCGTTGGCCGCCATGTGACAGGTGCAGTCGCAGGGTCACTTGCTGGCGCGTGCGGCAAACGAGCGCATCGGGTTTCTTCCTGTGCTTTTTGGCATGTGTGCATGCATGTGTGCGTGTGTGTGTGCGTGAGTGTGTGCGTGCGTGTGTGTGTCTGTGTGTGTGTGGGTGTGTGTGTGTGCATGTGTATGTGTGTGTGTGTGCGTGTGTGTGTGTGTGCGTGTGTGTGTCTGTGTGTGTGGGTGTGTGTGTGTGCATGTGTATATGTGTGTGTGTGCGTGTGTGTGTGTGTGTGCGTGTGTGCGTGTGTGTATGTGTGTGCGTGTGTGTGTGCGTATGTGTGTGTGCGTATGTGTGTGTGCGTGCGCGTGTGTGTGTGCGTATGTGTGTGTGTGCGCGTGTGTGTGTGTTTGTGTGTGTGTGTTTGTGTGTGTGTGTGTTTGTGTGTGTGTTTGTGTGTGTGTGTGTGTGTGTGTGTTTGTGTGTGTGTGTGCGCGCGAGTGGACGACTTGCCGGCACATGGGTGCAACGGACTGGTCAGGGTCGCACGTGTCTGTGTTTGCGTCCGGTTAGTGACGAAAAAGAAAAAAGTTTGCCTTTTTAATCGCGCTTGCATTCGCTCGGTCGTCATTGCAGTCTATGCGGTCACGGCTTCCGCGGTATTCCTTGTTTGCGCTTTCTTTATCCAACGACATCACTTTTCTCGCTATAAGTAAGCGCGCCGGTACATTGAGATCTGCCTGACATAATTATAGCTTGGATTTGATTACAACATTAACTTCGTCTTCATCACTGAGACAGGCTACCTTGCCCTTATTTTTAGTGTACATTTATTCAATAGGACATCTCCCTCAAAAGCTAATATTTCAATAATTTCGCGTCGTGAGTCACACAGCCTATTGAAGGAATGAGATATGAGCTGGTCGTCGTATTCTAATTGAATCGATGGACCGCAAGCTCTACTTTTTGCTCTTTTCGAAATTTTTGTCATAGGGCTTGTAGGTCCGTTTGCACGCGTTTTTATCTTCAGGTGATACGCCACCCTCGCACTTTCGCTTTGCCTTTGCGCAACCAGGTTTAACCCCATCATTATTGACGACTTACAAACAAAATGAAAAGAAATAGACAAGAAAAAAAAACAATGACTAAACCTAATTGCATGTAATATATAGCTAGATAAGAATAGCGTATTTCCTGTAGTTTTAGCATCTCTCCTTATAGTATGCAGCTAGACACAGACAGCTCAGGCACATAATCACTTTCGTAGTCAGTTTTTATTATCTGATGGCATGGTAAGTACGAGTGTTAACACTTCCCCCCGCTTTTTTTCTATGCTATGGTTAAATTCTGTAGGCACATTCTCCATGTACATCAAGAAGGTAACCATGTCTTCGTGTATTTTGTCCCTGAAAACGCTTTTTTATTCTTGAGCACAAAGCTAATTACATAAAATCGTATGCTAGATTACCGCGTTGCTGCTCCAAGTGTGATGTCTGTGTCCGCTCAAGACATTCTCACGGGTGTAAAGTAACCATGTCCTCGTGTTTCGTGTCACTGAAAACGCTTTTCTCTACTAGAGCACATAGCTAACTACGTAACATCGTATGCTAGATTGCCACGTTGCTGCTCCATCTGTGATGTCTGTGTCAGCTCAGGACATTCTCACGGATGTAAAGTAACCATGTCCTCGTGTTTCTTATCGGTGAAAACGCTTTTTGGTTCTTGAGCACAAAGCTAACTATGTAACATCGTATGCTAGATTGCCATGTTGACGCTCCAACGTTGATGTCGGTGTCAGCTCAGGATATTCCCACGGGTGGTTTTTAGTCGTATCTGACCAGCAAGCGATCGAGATCAAATTATTGTTACATTTACCGAAAGCTAACTGCAAGAAGAAGATTAAACCGCTTCCACACAGTTCTGCATCCATCCGAATTTAGATCTCAGGTGAATGTTTTACGTTAGCAACAACATGATTTCGCCACAACGATGTCTTTCGATTTTTAGACCCTTTCTTTTTTTTACGCAAGTGCGTTTCCCCACAGAATGGCGGCACGAGAAATCGTTCAAACTAAGATGAAGTGGTACTTGCACATACTGAGTATGCACGTACACAATCATGATTGCTCAAATGCTCATTCCGTGCCATATCTGGTGCCAACTAGTTTTGACGGTGCACCCTTTGATGTGTCTCTGCTCACTGGAACGTACAGCATGTGGAAAACGCACGTAACACATCCAAATGCCGAACCTAAATGATGGTCCAACTGAAAAATAAACGAACAGATCAATATCATTCAGATTGGTGTTCTTTATTGGTAAGGTACTTATTCTTACCATAATTTTAGTGTTCCTTGCGAAGATCGGCCATGACCTGAGCAGCACGTTCATGAGTGGATAGGAACATTGTTGGGCTCCGTGCTTGTGTCTTCGTCGCCATGCAAACGCAAGATACTTCTCAGCTCGTCCGTGTGTTGATGTTTCTAGCAACACTCTTAAAATTCGACGGGCGCCATTGTTTTACCATGTTTTACCATGTTGTTTTACCAAGAGCAGTCACGTCGGAAACCAGTCATGGAATTCGGATAGATCTTGTAGTGTTCAAGGTACCATTCCAGACGGCCAAGGATCATCCATGAAGTGCCGTTTAGAATAGCGTGGTGTAACCTGAAAGTCCGAGACGCAGCGCTAAGTCTCAGACCACCGCACGATACAGCATCTTCATATCTATCCATAGGCAAAGAAAAAGAAAAACAGAACAAACTTTTTACCAAACAAACATGATGAGATGGTTACATTGTCCGTATGCGTAGAGACATCTGACATCTAACAGTAGCATGTAAACATAAAAAACAACAAAACAAAATTTCGCAATTCTAATATACCAGCCAATAACGAGAACCGACTTGGAGATCGATCCTGTCTTGGATCATGTCTGCTTTAAAAGATTGCGAGATATGCACCGAAATCTCGGAGTCAAGGGGGCGTCAGTCTTGAGCGCATGCCAAGGTCGATGCAAATAGGTCGCGAAGCTCCGGGCGAAAAACGGTTCAGAACAAATTGCCACCGGCATCAGCTTCGCGACCCGTTTTATTGAAGCGATTGAAGCGCGACTATGTTTGGAGGCAACAAACACTGGGAAAGAAAAAAAATGTTTTTCAATTAAAGTGAGACGCAGATAGAATCATTAAACGAAAATAAAATTCCTAATCAATTTTATATGGGCGTGACGAGTAAAGGAAAGGCAATTCTATTTTCTTTTATCATTATCAATAACTTTTTACAGCGTCAATCGTAAGAGGGGGCGTTGACGCCGCTATCGCTTGCAAAGCGACGCAGCTCTTGAAGTGTGCAGGAAGGCGCGCTCGTAAAGTTCACCTGTTAGAATACATTCCCCTCACACGTTGTGCTGTTTTGCTTGTCGACGTTTGTCTGAATTTGGCGACGCGGGTAGCTTCGTCGTTTCTCAACCTGTTCAGTCAAAAATAGTGAGTTGCCACCGCCAGATAATTTCATACTTTAGTTGCTTTCGTGTGACTGCGCAGACCAACGGGCTTGGTGTTTCACCAAAGAAAGTATGTTCTGTTCAGGGGTGCGATTTCGACACCCGTGGGGCTTACCTTTCCTTGCCTCGCTTTCCACGCTGAAAGCTCGAAACGCCCATCAAGTCGAACGGCGGGGCATTTGAACACACAGCTCTGATGGCAGGCCACGAAAATAAATTTCGCGCCTTTGAGAACAAAATGGCGTCACTTTTTTTTTACGGATATGGCGTCACATTATTTTTCTTCCGCCGGAAGTGCTCCCTCCACACACAGATGGCGCTAAGCCCCATGAAACTCTGAACAACCGCCATGTTTATAACGTGTGGGCTTCTATGGAAGCTTCGCTACCAGGTATATTTACATTGCGCATGCTACGTGGTCGCACAACTTCGCGCCACCGCAAACATAGTGGATTCACTAACATGGGTTGTATCTGCGCCTAATTCGCCAACGTGCATCTGAAGAGCATTGGTGCGTACAAGAGGGACCTTGAGTTAGCTATCGCGCGTTTTTAACTCGCAGTGCGATGCGACACCTGTTTGCTTTTATTCGCCTCTCCCAAATACTCTGCACAAGTACAGCGCTATTCCCTGCCGAATACTCGCCGACAACCGGCCATGTTTGTGAACGTCTTTTAGATGCATATGGCTCAAAATACTCCGCGGGCCAGTCTATCAAGGTCATTTTCTTTTGAAGTATGTTGAACTCGACCAATGTTTTCAGTTAGTCAGGGTTTTTCTTTTTCATTTTTGTTAGCGCCTTTTATCAATATTTCATCATCTTCCCTTTTTTCCCTCTCCTTACGTTACCCTTCACACCTACCCGACGCTGAACAGAACACAGTATTTCAGGCCGACTTCTCAGCTTTACTCTTGCAGTCTCTCTCTCTCTCTGTCTTGACTATAACATCAATAATATTACCCACAATACTTGCTGTAGCATTTGACGGAAGCGATGCGTAAGGTGAGATAAAGAAAGCTGTTGGCCGATGTGCTGAGATACAAAACGCAGCCAGTTACAACTGAAGGACTGTTTCGCTGCTTCAAGAGAGAATGCACTTAATGAGAAGCTGAGTGGCTTCGCATGGGTACGATCGCGTTCATCGCCCCTCAGCGAGAAGTGTAAAAGCCGACGGAACGAAAAGAAAACTCGCCCTAACAACCAGGCACCGGCCGAACGTCCCAGACTTGACTTTCCTGTCACACACGTCGAATCACTCACTTGGCGTTCGCAAGGACGCTACCCTCCACCAAAAAACAAACAAAAACAAAAAACATCAGGCAAATCCTGCGAGAAAACTCGATGCCATTCGTTGAAACGTTCCCGTACGCCATAGCATTCACGTGCCCCTTGAAAAGTACTTTCTCTTCGCCCTCCCGCAACCTCTCCGTATATTTATGTTGTTCTTGTTGTGCCCCGTGTTTTTCGTCTTCTTCGGCGTTTCTTCACTACCCAAGGACTTTGGCCTCAGCGCGCCGTAAATTTGTTCTCGACACCGTGACGTCACCCTACTGCCGTATGTGGTTCGTTCTTGCTTTCTGAACCGTCCGCCGAAGCGGTGCCTGCAAAGTCAGAGAGCATAGCAGAAGAGAAAGTTCCAACTCGGCACATCTCAAAGCGAGCACTGCGGCGTCACCCGATTCGTGGCCTATCCCCCATAGTGGGTTTGTGCCATTTGTTGAGGATTCATCATCATCATCATCAGACCGCGTGGGCCGTCGAGGCGCGAGCCACTTGGGCGATGTAGAAGAAGAATCTTCCAGGCCTCTGACATGGCGCTCGCCCGTCTTGCGCTCTGCCTTGCCGGGCTCCTGACTGGACAGCCGTGGTCACTGGCGGTGAGGACTGCATTCCGTTCGTCTTTCGTATAGCGCGGTCGTGTTTGCTATTGCTCGCCGTTTGCACGAAAAGTGTGCAATGTCCCCCTCCCCCGCCTCCCATGAGAATCGGCACCGCGGACTACAAGGCCTTGGCATTGAGCACGGACGTGTCACTTTCCAAATATAGGCGCTCTGAAAGAAAAGGCAAATAGTTGGGAACGCGTGTTTCATGTTCGAGACTGTCGACTTTCCTTGTATTTGCAACGTAATCAAGAAGGTACAGAAGGGGGCACATTCTTCCGCAGAAGAGCTACACATTGTAAACATCGTAACTCCAGCTGTAATGATTACACGCACATACAATATGCTCCCTTTACGAGGATGGAGCCGCCATCTAGGAGCGCTGAAGCGAAGTACTGCGCCATGACACTAACAAGCGCCGACAGTGAGCGCATCAAGTAGTCTCAGCGCAGCGGAGGCTCCAACGAGGTGTAGCCTGGTGTAGGTGGTGTAGGCCTTCTGATGAAGTGAGGACGCAGTTTCGCACGCGGTTTGTGTTCCGCGTCGGATCAGCCCGTGACGCCTCGTCACATACGCAGTGCTGCTGGAACATCAGCAGTGCTTGTACGCCGCCTACTGTTTCGCTTGCGATTGCCGCCAGCTAAGAAAACTGCTGCGCTAAGCGGCGCAGGAAGGCAACGACGATTGACGGGCGAATCTCGCTTTGGCCCGGCGAGAGACACGCCAGCTTCACGTGAAGCAGAACGCCTTCGTGCGTTTGCGGCTAACGCTGCGAACTCTGCCGCTTGCATTGCTGAAACTGAGCGCGATGCAACTCAACTGGCTGCCCAGGTCACTACGGAGCCAGACCAAAGTACTCGTACCTTCGCCGAAGCGGCTAGGCAGCAGGACGCCGCTCGCCAACAGAACGCCACGCGCCAAGCAAACATACAGCACGATCACCGACCTGCAAATGGAGCGCTTTTCGAAGCAGCGGACCGAGTTCGCGAAGCGATTTACTAAGGGTCCGTTCGGTTTCGCTTGTACGGTTTACGAACGCTTGCGGTTTATGGCAGATTTGCGCAGTGCTGCGGCGCAAGTCACCAATTGCAGTGTGTCCGGCTGATGCTTCCCAGTCGCGAGTCGTTCGAAAGCTTTCGCTTGTGGGGCAGTTGTCGAGGATCCCTGTGCAGTGGTAAGGTGCCACTGGTGGGTACTTGCAACTTAATTATTCTCGTACAATAAACGTACAAAAGCTTCTGGGAGGACACGTTTCACTTTCGTGTTCTACCGCGATTCCTATGAAAGGGGAATCAACCAGGTTTTTATAGGTTTGCCAAGGCGAAGGGGTAAAATGCAGAGACAATGTGTGCTTTTCTCCACTTTTCCTCGTCACCGCGAGATGACGCCACATCGCAGCGGCATCCTGCCTGCGTCTTCTAGACAGCTCGAGACGTGTTCCATACTTGGGCTCGAAGCTGTCCTTGGCCGTAGACGTAGGCTGTCTCCGACGCTGGCCAGAATTGCAACACACCCATAGTAGCGTTCATGTGATACATTGACTTACTGACTGACTGCTCTGAGAAGGCGGGCAAGTTTTTCTTCGGTAACATTCGAAGGCCGTTCACCAAGGGACTGCCAACTGATGTATGCGGCGTCTTCATGCGAGGATTGATGTACATGTTGGAACTCTGGCTTGCCTGAGCCGGCCACGTTGTAAGGAAACTATAGACGGGCTGTATATCGAGAACCCGGGAGATGGGCAACTTTGCCGTCATTCCAGAGTGGCTGCTATGATGGGTGTGCTTTCCTGGCTTGAAAGCCTCAAAAAAAAAATTTCCTGTAATGAAACACTTATGGCAGAATTAAAACACATAATTGTTCACGGCGACATAAATCACTTGTCAGCAGTTAACATACCATGATATTAACGTTATCCTTTTGTACAGTGTAATTTTCACAGTGGCTTGTGTTATTCTAGAATACTTGTCACGTACGTTACACTTTTATTGCTGTATTAAGTTATGGATAAATTGACGTCACCAATTTTTTTAAAGAAAAGCTGGACAAGATTGCTGTCCGTCGGTTTCCACTTTTGGAAAACAAACTTTGCAGAATTTTTCAACGTAAGCGCGCAATTAGTTACAGGGAATAATGCTACCGAAGAATTGACACGTTTATTTTTCACATATTAGCGTGTTTGCTTTCCCAGTTACATGCACCACATTCTGCGATTATACACTGTCGTTCTCACCCTATTTCACGTAGTCTTTTCATTTGACTGTATAATATAAGTGTCGTTGCACTTTGTCTTGCGCAGGCGACGCAAAGAGCACCAAGCCTGGATTCAGTCAGAGGTGAGGCATGTTTCATTTAGCCCCTGTTTTCATTTGTCTACTGTCGTTATATATGTGACTTCAGTTATGTAACTGATCTTGAAGCCTTCAGTTTCTGCACGTTAGAGCGCAGCAATCAGTGAGTGAGTGAGTGAGTGAGTGAGTGAGTGAGTGAGTGAGTGAGTGAGTGAGTGAGTGAGTGAGTGAGTGAGTGAGTGAGTGAGTGAGTGAGTGAGTGAGTGAGTGAGTGAGTGAGTGAGTGAGTGAGTGAGTGAGTGAGTGAGTGAGTGAGTGAGTGAGTGAGTGAGTGAGTGAGTGGGCTGGTCAGTGATTAAGTAATGGATGAGTTGGTGATGAAATAGGGGTGGATAAGCGGATGACTTGAAAGTGAGCGGGCTAGTATAGAGTATGTGAGTAAGTGAGAGAAATAAGTAGCGGGCGGGTCGTTGAGTGAGCAGCCGGATCACGTCGGCAAGAGTGTTTTTACCTTGTCTAATTATGCATTAACACGCTCTGCAGTGAGTCTAGTAACAATATAAACATATGACTGGGCTCGCTTCGAGTATTATTTCGATAGTAACTGTGCGAATGTTTGAAGCACGTTTTCGCCATCGTCGCCGCCGTGGTGTCACGGTATTCGCGGCTTGTGAGCGGCCCGCGCAAAAAGGGTTAGAAAAATATTCAAGATGCGTGAGCGATGAGCAGAGCGTCTGGTTGCGCAAACGAAATAGCCAAAGGAACGCACCGTCGCACTCCTCTCCACGAGACCTGCACGGTAGGCAATGCAGCGTTCTGCCTACCGCTGCTGTCAAGGGCATTGCGCGCACGCAAGCACGAGCGATATTGAACGCTTTTTCGTCGTGCCTTTTCATGTGAGCGTGTCTAATGTGCTTCTGTTCTAATTTGTGCTGCAGGTATGTCTAATGCCTAATGCTTTAGGCCATGCAAAAGTTTCATTGGGTTGGCGTGCCTGCTGATGGGTTGTGTGTATACCACGCCCGAACGTAGAGCAGACGTACAGCTAAGCCTGTGAAATCCTCGCACGGGGCACTTACAAACCCCCATGGTTTTCTGTCTGTGTCGTCTCGAGCACCACCGAGGTCCGACGCCTGCAACGCCACTGGCGAGGCTACTCTCATCCCGCCAACGTTATCGGATGCCCTTAAGCGCAACACCATCTACCTCGCTATCTCTTCCAGTGCTTCGCCTTCGGACGAAACTGTCGATTTTACAGCGAAGTTGATATTCTTTTTAAACCGTATTCTGATATTCTTTTTAAACCGGATAAGTTGATATTCTTTTTAAAGCAAATGGTGTGGGGGCAGTAACAACTGTAGTAGTAACTGCTGCAACGTTATAGCGAGTTCGTGAGCCAGCTGAAAGACCATTAGTACTTCCGAGGGGTGTGAAAAATCGGTTGCACAGCGCCGCTATCGTTGATTTGAGTTGTACTGTTAGTATACGTCTATGAAGGATTTATAAATGAATACGCGTTTGTATGCCTACCCAACGAGGAAGCCCGTCCGTCCATCGGTCTGCCAGCCAAGACGAATCGCTATAAAGAAATGAATGCATAAAACAAAAAGTATTGGCAGACAAATAGTCAATGAGTTGATAAGGATGATAAGGAGTTATATGGGGCCCATACGGTTGATAATGGTTCCACGCAGATGGATGATGTGCTAAAGCGTGATAAGGGTTTATAATGGTAGGAGCAATTCTGATAAGGTTACTAAGCACCGATTAGGGTTGATATGGGTCAAATCGAGTCCGGTAAGGCTGTTAAAGACCGATAAGAGTTGATCAGCCCTGGGTTATGTCCGCTTAGGTTGATACGGACAGATAAGGATCGGATCGATTGCGATAAGGTTGGTACCGCCTCATAAGGGTTGATAAGGCTCGAATTGAGTCCAGTAAGGTTTATAACGACCGCTAGGGGTTGATAAGGGCAGGCTATACAGTAAAAGCTCGTTAATTCGAACCGCAAGGGGAAGCCGCTTCAGTTCGAATTAACGAAAGTTCGAACTAACGAAAGTGAAGGAGGGCAACAGTACACTGCGATTTGGAAGCAGGAGGGCATGTCAGAAATTTCGCGTGTCAGAAAGTGATGGCGTGTGTCGCGGGCACACGCCATCTTCAAGTCGATGCTCTGGGTCCGACTGTGCCACACCACCGATGTCCACCGAAACGAACGTTAGCCGAGGCTTAACACCATCACAATGAGTAGCGACGGCCGATACCTCCTAAGCAGAAAACAGAGGTGCACAACCGATGAAGGCTGCCGAGACAAAGACGCTGAACATGTGAACGTGGCGAAGGCCCTGATTCGTTCGTTCTTGATTGCAAGCGCAGCTGCGACGTACTTGATTGGCTGTGTTTTGGAGCTTGCCGTGCCATCTCCGCACAACATTAACAGCTGTACAAGATTTGCAAAGCCTGGCACACCGAGATTCGCAACGGGTAAGAAGTCTCGGAGGCTACGTAGAACGGAGAGGCGGCCGCCGCCGCCGCCTTCTGGCTGACCCCGCGTCAGTTCGATTTTTGTACGATTTTGCCTTCTCTCGCCGTTCTCTCCGTTTCGGAGGCAATATAGCCTTGTGTGTAGGCAGTAGGCGCGTTTCTCTGGCCGTGTGCCAGGCGAGCGTAGTTCGAATTATCCGTGAGGGAACCTTCTCGCGTTCGAATTAACGGACTTTTTTATACATAGACTTCTACGGAGCTTGGCCGGACCAAATCGTACAGTTCGAATTATCCATAAATTCGAATTATTGAAGTTCGAATTAACGAGCTTTCACTGTATTACAATAAGGTTTAAAACGACCGATAAGGGTTTATACGGTAGGATCAAGTTTTATAACATTAATGATGACACCGGGATGCGTGGAGATCAGCAAGCAGCACAATGCTTATGGAAACGTAGACAGTTGTCCTGCGTGCTCTTTTGCGCTTCACCTCAAGCTATGCAGATTAGATTATGGGGATTTACGTGCCAAAACCACTTTCTGATTATGAGGCACGCCGTAGTGGGAGACTCCGGAAATTTCGACCAACTGGGGTTCTTTAAGGTGCACCTAAATCTAAGTACACGGGTGTTTTCGCATTTCGCCCCCATCGAAATGCGGCCGCCGTGGCCGGGATTCGATCCCGCGACCTCGTGCTCAGCAGCCTAACACCATAGCCACTGAGCAACCGCGGCGGGTTCAAGCTATGCAGTACCAACTAGTCCACAAGCCTGCTCTTTAGACAGCTCTCTGCGAAGTTTCTGCGTTACCTTTTTTTTTTGCGAGGATTCTTTAGCGTCCCTTCCGGACTTTTATATCCGTTTCTTTTTCTAGCCTTTATCGACTACAGATGAAGACACTGTCGTCATGTCTTGCATCAACTTACATAGTGCCCAATTTCGACGACACAAGCTGTACCGATTTCTCACCCTTAACTCTCAGGAATACCTGATGAGCCCCGGTCGACTGTGGCACTTGACTAAATGCCGTGCGCTATGTGTGTTCTTAGTCCACTCAAATGATTTATGACGCATGCGCATTGTAGCGAGCGTCTCAAACGCGTGAAAATCGTCGCCGCGGGGTCTTCCATCAGTAGCAGCGCAAGTGCATTTCGCCTATAACTGATACACTACTATTGGGAACACTAGCCAGTTTGAAGGACGCTATTGACGTCAACAGACGTACATAAAAGGGACTACACAAGAACCTCTCTCTCATTTGTGAATGACACTCCTTCGAAAGATTCAGACATCTGTGGAACAAGAAGAAACCACCATGGCCACGATGTAATCTGTAAATGAAGAGACCTGCACAGTGAAGGGCATACCATGTGCTGTGTTTCAATGCACGGTTCTTCAAAACTAAGAAATCTTCGCTTACATGGACAGGCGTCAGGGAAGTATTCTGCGTTAAACTTAAGATAGAAACCAGTACACACCCTACTGCGCAGTCTTAACTAATTTAATCGCAGTTGGGTACAGTGAGTGCCGCCTTATCAGCAACACGCGCGTAGAGTAACTTTTTTCTGTTCCCTCTTATGATCCCAGGACACAGCAGGTGCGGCCTGAATGCAGACACCAAGGTGGTCGATGGCTCCACGCTGTCCACCAACAAGTACCCATGGGTGGTGGGTTACCACTTTGCCTATTTCTATTCATGCGTCATTGCCAGTGCCTTTTGATATATGTGCAACCTACCCAAATTTAATTATATCGCGCGAGCGTCCACCGCGCGGTGTGTCAGCGGCCTTGTAGCAGCAAGGGGAACTCCTGCATTGAACAGGGCGGCAGATGGCACTCGAACTAGAAATCACCTTGCACGCCCGCTTTGCGCAATAATACAAGCTTTTCAGCAGGCTGTTTGTAACAGTGACATCTCATTCTGCTGCCTCTTTTTTCCAAGAGATTTGCGGTTGCCACGTCCTTTCGCAAGTCCGTTGGAAATAAAAAACTGAGGTCGTTTACTACCGATGGCATGCAGTATCATAATAATTGCCATTTTTAAGCTTATGTCTGAGAGCCGAGCTTCCTTGTATTTCTTTAATATCTGTCAAGTGACATCAGAACAGGACTTCACCAATGTTCAACGCGCAGATGGACCCTAAGAGAAGGAAGAAAGACAGAGAACAGCAGGAGGGTGGTATCAGAGGAGGTTGCCTTATCGAGGCTATCTTCATGACGTCATCATCATCATCATCATCATCATCAGCCTGGTTACGCCCATTGCAGGGCAAAGGCCTCTCCCATACTTCTCCAACAACTCCGGTCATGTACTAATTGTGGCCATGCCGTCCCTGCAAACTTAATCTAATCCGCCCACCTAACTTTCTGCCGCCCCCTGCTACGCATCCCTTCCCTTGGGATCTAGTCCGTAACCCTTAATGACCATCGGTTATCTTCCCTCCTCATTACATGTCCTGCCCATGCCCATTTCTTTTTCTTGATTTCAACTAAGATGTCATTAACTCGCGTTTGTTCCCTCACCCAATCTGCTCTTTTCTTATCCCTTAACGTTACACCTATCATTCTTCTTTCAATATCTCGTTGCGTCGTCCTCAATTTGAGTAGAACCCTTTTCGTAAGCCTCCACGTTTCTGCCGCGTAGGTGAGTACTGGTAAGACACAGCTATTATATACTTTTCTCTTGGGGGATAATGGCAACCTGCTGTTCATGATCTGAGAATGCCTGCCAAACGCACCCCAGCCCATTCTTATTCTTCTGATTATTTCCGTCTCATGATCCGGACGTCATGCCTGGTCTTTTTATTGCGATAACAATTACATGAACACTCCAGGCGCGTTTCTGCCATCGGCATCGCCCTGATATTCCACATAAACTCCGAGGGTACAACACCATCGCACCGCACCCTACACTGTATGTGCGAGCGAAAGAGCGCGAGTGGAGCCGACGATCACGACGCAATCTCGCCCGCGCGAAAGCGACGAAAGCGGGGAGGAAGCGCGCCATCTTCCGTAGCGCGCAAGGTACCCAACGTTACGAGGCACCGGCGTAGCGGGGAAGGACGGCGTTCTACTCCGGCTGCAACTGCCTATGTGGCGCGCGGTCGTGCGGCCGTATCTTGAGAGCCATCTACGCTAGGAGCAGAGTCTCGATGCGTCGACGGCTCGTAGATTTGTGCGTGCTCTTTGTTGTCAGCGCTCAGTTTGCGTTATAGCAATAGACAGCACGGAGGTCACTTCGCTCACTGCTGCTGCCGCGATTCCTCACGCCAGCGTTTTGACAGCGAGTGTCCGCGGTCATCGGGCGTAATGTGTTCATGTTTGCTGTGCGCGCTGGCACCATGCTTGTTAGTTTAGCTAGCAAACGAATGTTTACACGTTGATACGGCCGATAAAAGTACTATCCTTACTTCTTATGGCTATCTGCTAATTTGCTATCACAATCGATTATTCGCTTTCGGGGCGAAACTGTGGCTTTTTTTTCCTTCCTCTGTGAAAAGGAGGTGCGACAGAGCATGGTGAAAGTTGTCCATGCTCTATGACAACGCGGTGACTGTTTGGGAGAGTGGTGCCGCGTAGCGGACTTCTGGTTCACTTCAATTTTGAATTGACAGAGGTGGCGTAAATATACAGTATGATCAGCTATGAAGGTCACCGCAGGGGAGTGCTACAAATTAATGTTAATTACCTGGCCATTATTTGACATGCACCCCGCTGCACGAGTATTTTTGCGCCTCTCGCACGTGGAAGAGCTACCACTGCGACCGGGATTTGAACTAGCGATGGCTTGTTCAGAACCAGAATGCCATAATCCATGAACGGCTGTTCTGCTGTAGGGCTCCGTACTAATTTCGGAAATCAAGTGTAATTTACAACAGACATAATCTGTGCAAGGTTGGTTTCTTCATTTTCTTTTTCTTCCTTTCTCTCTCGGTTTCTTTCTTGTCATCTCCGTCGTAAAGGGTTTCGAATTCGCACCCACGACTTAGCTTCCGCAGCAGATGGCTTGGTAGGCTGATCCGTTGCTTCATTTAGTCGATCACTCCCACAGCAAATCTCTACCTCCCGACATGACTTGCGTTAGTCTAGAATATCATCTGGGGAAAAGAATGGCCGATATGATGCGTTGACATAGAAGGCTGCTTCGAAAAGTAGAGCAGCAAGCGTTCTCAGGAAGATACTTTATTGTACTGATATACAAATTAGCTGGTAGGGTACCGGTAAACGTCAATGTTGACGTCGTCTTACGGACCCACATGTTGAAAGTTGCGCGACAGACCATAATGGTGGTGTGTGCAGTACCTTTCTTATGTCTGCGATAGCGCTAGCGGCGTCGGTTCCTTTCTCGCGCGTCTTGGTCAACTGTTACTGCGGGATAGGTTACCACGTCTGAAGGTCTATGTCTGCGCTGCCGTCCAGTGTTACGACGTATGAGCTGACTGAAGGAAAATGCATGGCAATGGACGTCTCATGTCGAAAGGCCGGGCAGTGACCTGGAGCTGCTTTGCAAAACATCCCAATTTATTTACCACGTGAAGGTCAGAAACGAGACTGTGTAAGAAAGGAAGACGGGTGTGGGGCTTCTTTTACACCTTCGAGGCCCTCGAAACCTCGTTAGATCTTATAGAGAGGGAAATAATAGCTGCAAGGTGGATGGACCGGGCCAGTGCCGCCGAAAGCGATGGGTGGCAACAATGCCTTCAACGTTATCAGAATTCTAGGGTTCCATACAATGCCCGGACGATGCAGGTGGGATCTATTATTGTTTTCTTGAAACGCCTGCCAACGGGTAAGACTGCGCACAGCGCACAGCTAAACACCAGGTTGACAGGAGCACTTAACGTTGTTCCCTGCCGATGTAGTCCTCGTCAGAGCAATGCCCGCGCAGAAGCGCACTCCGCATAATTCATCACAAACGTGCATCCTTCCCCGCAATAGTCGTCGTTGGTGAGTCGGGTCGTAGCACCGCCTTGTGTGATTGATAGAGCTGCCGTTATCTTTGTCTTTCTGCCTTCTGTGACAGAAAGCACTTTCGGGCTCAAATCACACGTGGAGGGATAAACGTTGCGGTGCTGTCCCACCGCCACTAAATAAAAATGAAAGAAGAAAGAAAGAATATGCGCATAATTCACCGCCCACGTGCATCGTTCACCCCACTCGTAGCTGTTGTTGGATTGAGTCGTAAGGCCGCCTTACTTACGTGATTAATAGAGTTTTTGTTACCTCTGTATTTCTGCCTTCCGTGACAGAAAGCACTTACGCAGTGAAAGCATTGTTTGGTAACCTTTCCGGTGCTCCCCCACTCCTCCCCCCCCCCCCACACGCACATGCACATGCACAAAAAAAAAAACGCTCACACAACGCTCACATCTCAGAAAGTTGGGTGAGTTGGCACGTGTACATGGTAAATAGTGCAGCGTTGTCTTTGTATCTTTTTGCACTGTGTACCATTTCCAATGAGTCCATAGCGAATAAGCACATATAATTGACGGAAACATCCATATTTTTAAAGCGAATAGCTTTCGTTGCATTTGTCGCCCGTTCTCGTGGTCGATACTTGGCGGTCTGTAGTTGGTAGTTGGTGGTCGGACTTTCACCGTCGAAGGAAAGGGTGCGTTTTCTAACACAACCGAGGTGGGCGTGTTCATCGGCCACAGAAAATGTATTCGATCGTTGGACTTTCGATGCGAATGCAGTCTTCACAAACTTATAATCTCTGGACGTGACATTTTCAACGGTAACACAGCTGTTTCGTCATATTCTAATAATGTGAAGGAATTATATATCCCATGCATGAGGCCCGAAATCCGGCATGATCCAGCGATGGTATCATAAATGGCCGAGGGCGCAAACAGCAAGAATGCGTGAAAAAAATGCTCGGATTGACGTCAGATTCAACAAGGAGGTTCCTGTAAAGCTGTTCTTGCTTTGAGAAGAAAATTTGATACATTTGGGTGTGGGTGGGAATAGAAACAGGCCTCCGGGGTGCGAGACGAGCACACTTCCCAACGCCACTGTGGCTCCACGGTTCTGACTGGCTAAAGTTGTGCCTAGTGCGTACGTCATTGCACACGTCACGTCTCAGCCTTCTGGGTGCGACGTTAGAGGGGATTAAGATTGGCGCAAATTAGAGCAAGGTCGACTAAAGTGGATTAAGGTACAGTCAAGCAAACGTTACAATGCATGACGTCGCGTATTATGATCACGTAATCATTGGAAGTGAAATTGATTATGAGATGCTCACGTATGTGCTCCCTGTGAGTGAGTGAGCATCAGCGGTATGTACTTGACGAGCGAAAGCAACGAGCTCTAACAGACGAGTTCCCAAGACTGAACGAACGTCGTCTGCAGACAATTACGAAGGAGTGCAGTGAAATGGAAAGTCATGCTGTGATGACATTTGCTTGTGTCAACGTCGGGCTTCTGCCAAAGCATGGGTGAGACATTACACACGTCGTCGACATAAAGAAAGCGCAACTTTTCTGCCTAACAGAAACCTGGGTGGACTCAACGGCACCAATAGAACTCGTTAGTTAGCGCTTTGTGTGGGAGGCTCAACGCCCAGAAAACGTGGGAATGGAAGTGACCACCTACGTCCACCAATACTTAAACATCACGCCCATCGAACTCAACGACGTCTTCAACGTTGGCGAAATGTTTGCAGTAAGACTTCACAATGGTCTAATCAAGTGATGTCTAGTACTTGCCACCAAATTTGTCCGAAGACGTTGCTGGTAGGTTCGTCGCACGTCACACACCACTCACGTTGCGGCACCGATCGGTGATCACGGTCGGCGATTTCAAAGAAAACGTAAAGATCTGCACAAACTTTTTTCTTTTGTGCCTTTCTGCTCAGTTTGTGGAGCTGACTTTTTTTGTTACCGTATAGCTTATGCTGACTCTGTTTATACAGCGAAGCTGCATGTGGCTAGAGTTCCGTGCATTTTTGTTCTCCGTTAACATAGACTATCATCATCAATAGCTCATACCCCGGTAAGCATTCATGCTCCCGTAAGCAAACAAAAAATGCAATGGCTCATAGTCTCCCTCGTAAGACAGAGGCTACAAGCACGCATCAAAGGGAAGCGAACAGTGCCTAAGTGCTTTCTAATCCCGCATACAACATACAGAACAGCATGTCGGAAACTGTCATCATCAATGGCTCATTCCTCTATAAGCAATGGCTCATACTTCATTCAGAAATGTGTGTCACGTCCGTGTCGTGTGCTAAACAGCTTCGCGGGTCAACCAACTTCACAGAGTGCAATGGCTCATTATTTTTTTCTTTTTTTCTTTCTTACAGGTTCCTTGGGCTACAGTGCAGGTCGTGACAGTCTCGATTTTTCATCTTGACTTTTTATAAATTTATGATCTGGCTGTTCGTTCACCCTGAAGTGTGCTTGATGCAAATTATAACATAAAAATGATCAAAAATTTGTGTTGCCAAAAATAAAAACCTCAGAAGCAAGAATATCACGACCTTTAGCACTCATTTATACGCAGTCAATACTCGATGACCCTTCCATCGCGTTTTTGAACTCGCCAGGCCCTCCAGAAAGTTCGAGGGAGAAAAAATGTGCTCAATAAAATGAAATTAAACGATCCTAAGGTATCATTATGAAACTTTTATGGAGCATCAGGAAGACATTTTAAACATTTGTGCCAACTTCATGAAAATTCATGAAGAAATAAAGATGTTGATTTTCAAAGGCACATACCCCCTAAAGTGACTGTCAATTTCCACTCAGGGCAATTCCTGTTTTTGAGAAGATGGGCGATTGGCTACAATGTGAAGGTGGTGCTTGGCTCCGTTGCAGACGTGCCTTATAGTAACATCATTTTTTGTGTGTAAGCGAAAAAAACGGGCTTTTTGGCACGCTTTGTCGCGGGGGATCTTTGGGGGCGTCTAAAGTTTAGATACCCTGATGGAGCTAGTGGAGTCCTCGGAAAGGATTGCCCTCCTCTTCTCCCTTCACCCTCTTCCCCTGTAGCGTCCGCAGGAGAGGGCTACGGTACTGCTACTGACGTACTTGTTAACGTGTCCGTTCTCTGCAGAATCCCGCAATGAAACAACAAATGCTACCTAAATGATCTTACTGCAACAAATCTACGCTTTCAAGCGCATCATACCTTTATTAACTCGAATATCCTTCTAAAAGCGTTCGGCTATTCGTTTGCATTTACTTTTCCTGCATAATGTTTTTTCTGTATAACTTCCCACTTTCTCCTTTGAGATTATTGCATGTTGATATTATGAGGCATTAAGTTAAAACTAGCTATAAGAACCTTGGATTTGTGCAACCGATGCGGTACCTGAATTCAACTCCTATGCATAATATTCTCATACTTATGCTTATACTATGCCCGATATACTTATCGTAACACTCCCAATAGCTCATTCTCGCCCGTTTTCGTCATCTCTGATTGCTTCTCGTCATATTCTTGTGCAGGTGCGCATCTCCACCTACTACACGCCCATCGAGGGGTTCGACCAGAACGGCACCGACTCGTGCTCGATCCTCAAGACTGAGATGGTGAGTTGACGCATCCGCCGTGTCCGATGCCGTACAGAATTGAACTGCCGCGGCGGCCGTCCTTCCGTCCACACTCTTAAAAAAAAGTTCGGCTGCATGTTACACTCCTGTAACACGTGAATGCGAAAACCTGCTGCACGCTTGATAATGCTCCGTCTCGCATTGTCGCATCGCTGCTTTCCCCGTTCGGCTTCGTCGGTTCGTTTTCGACGCTTAGCTGGCGGCTTCGCATGCTCGTATATAGCGGGGTCAGACTCGCGCCGACGACGTTTCTCTTATACGTCGCCTCCTCTCAGCTGGGGATTGAAGCGTGTGCTGTTCTTTGTGTGGTATCAGTGACTTCAGTGCTTGTATCCTGTGCATTACGAGAGGGATTAATCATTTCATTTTTTTGCTTATTAGGGGATTATGAGCCATTGCTGGTGACGCTAGTTTTTGCACCATTGAACCGCACGACGCATTTTTTTTTTTCTCAAGGCGATCGTGGGTATGCGCCACTTCACGCTTTCGCCTTAAAAAAAGGTCGCACTTACTACGTGTATGTTATCCAAAACGTTACATCCGGCGGTGCGAACAACGTCCGGAATCGGTAGCGGACACCCACGAGTAACCTTGTTCAGTCTGTAACGTTACCAACTCCACCGTTACCAACTGCAGTGATTACAAGGTTGTGAATGCTGTGACACCTAGGCCGTAACGACACCGACTATTTTTTGTCCACGAGTGCACTTTCGTAGATATTTATGCATGCCTACCTTACGTAGCCCTGAAAGTGTTAGCCTGCGCCACTCACGACTATAGCGTGCTATGTACACCATGGCACACATACTGCAACACGACGATTAGCGCCACAGGTTATGTGTGCTTTCACTCCAGTTTGATGCAAAGCTTTGGCCTGAATCAAAAGGATTATAAACACCCGAAACCAGTATGTATATTATTACCATTAGTTAACGCGATTAACGCCTGCCACTTTCAATATGCAAAGTGTGCCCCCTTTCACTTAAATATTAGCCTACCTAAAATTAATACGATTGGGACTATAAGCTAATAGAAGGCGCGCCATGCCTCGCTCAATTTTTTCAGAGCAAGATGAGCAGCGCCCGGCTGGTCAGCAAGAACATGCAGAGCATCGTGTCCCTGTGTGGCGGAACGATGATCACCCGGAGGCACGTGCTCACGGCCGGACACTGCCTGCTGCCCGAGTGAGATGACCGCTTCTCTGTGTGCTGCACATTTTTGGTAGAAACGAAATGGGCTCCGATTGTCTGAGTGCAAATACGGCATTGCGAATTGTTCGGTACAGTAAGATATTGATGAGGGCTAGTTGGTTCATATTCAGAACTCAGGTTGAACAGCCCGAATAAAACAAGGACACGAGGAAACAAATACCACAGGCAATAAGCGCTTGTCTGCCGTGTTTGATTCCTTGTGTCCTTGTTTTTCTTCGCGCTGTTCAAGCTCAGTTCTAAATAGTCAATATATTTCGTCTCGACGCCAAATTCAAGATTCACAAAGCTTTCCGTTCGTTGACCGCTCGGTCATTACTTTGGCCGCCGTCACTGATAGCGTGCATTGGGCGGCGCCTGTTGTTGGTAGCTGCCTTATAACCTGCGTCGATCCCTGTGAAATTGGCCTTGATCGTCCTAATTGCGGAGAATATTCTGTTACGGATAACTTTGCGGATGTACTACAATAATTGCGGCTGATTTATCGCCGAAAGTAAGTCATCGGATAGAGTGTTCAGCCACTTGAACTGCCTGCCTTAGTCGACCAAAGCAAAGTAGCAAACTTAAACCTTTTTGCTTACTCATCGTTGGCCTATTTATTGAGTGACTTCGAAAGCAATGAGTGCAGTGAAGTAACTGTTGCGTGTTGCCACTTTTTCTCAACATATTTCTTCTTGTTGCTTTAGGAGCAGGATAATATTAAGCAATCGATTCGATATTCTCATCAGTGTTCTTCAAATATTTATATCTGATTCGGGAAATCCACTATTCCGTTGACCACCCTAAAAGTTTATAGTTCCTAAAGATATACTAAACCAGGCCGAAAGTGCAGAAAACTCTCGATTTCACCAGAAATTATGGAGAAGACAATTTACTTATGGGGAGGTATAAAGTGATACAACCAAGACAGGGTGAAGTAGCTTCCACCGCATTACTCGATCGTGAGACGACGACGACGACAAAGGTAGGCATCATGATGAGACAAAAAACGAGGCATATGTATTTACATGGTATTCACATGGCAAGAGTCTTGGGTCATTGTGGTCTGACAGTTGAACCGTCCCGATCTTAAATAAGGTCCCGTGCATAGCAGGGACAATCAGCAGGGAATTCTCATAGGAGGGTCATTAATGAGAGGGCGCTGTCTTTTATTGGTCCGTGACGTCGATGACCAGTTGCTCCTTGTTGCTCGAGCCATCTCAGGGGAGTAGCTGTGGTTACGTACAGTGGAAATGTGCCACCTTGAGCGTCATTGCGTTGGTTTCACAATCAAACTGATTCGCGCACTCGCGGTCGCCATGGGAACAGAAACATTTAGTTAGCCGCACAGTACGGTCAATGACACTACCGAAAGTTTCTCCAATACAAAGCTACCCTTGCTCCTGGAGCTAGCTGCACTGCAAGCATATTTGAAATGTGGCACGTCCGGTCTGGGAGTCTGAGGGAAGAGGCATTCTCACAGTTGATGATAATTAGCTTGGGAAGCCAGGTGGTGGCATTGCCCGCTTGCCTTACTGAATTTTAGGCCCATCGTAACAACTCATCCGTTGCGACAGGAAAAGTCTCGGAGGGTTTGCAGAATCCAAGAACCTTGAAAAGACCAGTATACATGTATGTATGATTCATTCCGGGGCACTGCCATAGGCTTGCCAGGAGGCACTACAAGCCTTAGGGACAACAGACATATCCCCGTCAAACAGAACGGCCAGATCCGGACCTTCTTCAAGTAACACCTTCGCGGGACTAGTATTTGCAGCTCTCGTTCTAGGTTCCCGAGAATAAGAAATCAAGGAACCAGACGTCGCAAGAGTTGTTCCCCTTTCTAAAGAACACCAAGACCAGCAAAAAAAGAAAGAAATAGGAGCGCACTGAAATGCAAAAATAAGGTTATCTAATAAAAAAGAACAAAGAACAAACGTAACCGCATTTGTAGAGAACATAAAATTGGCACAATACAACATTTTACCTGACTGAGGGAAGCTACAGCTGAGGTCCACATCACTGGCATTATCGCGTGCTTTCCTGTACCTGACACCAAAGATATGCTCCTGCAAACCCAAGCTCTAGCGACAGCACTTTACCGTTTTTCTAGCACATATTTAGAAGTCAATTAAAGAACAATGTTGAGTTTCCAATAGGAGCTATGACTTTGCGAGTTAGCATTGTAGCCTTTTCATCGCAAACACAATGCAAGCAGAAGGACAGATTTCGTTTTTTCTGTCTTTGCTGCGCTAGCGCTAAAACAAAATCAACTCATAGGGAAGATAGCACTCACACAAGAATGTTTCTAAAAAACATAAAGCAACTCGCTTCGATCCATAAACTAATGTAACTTATGTTTTGTGCTAGGAAATGAAGCTCCTCCATGAAAATTCTCATTTACTCTACAATGAAAAGCGGGCATTAAAATTACATTTCACCGCCTGACGCACATTAGGCGCCTGATGAATGGACATCAGCTTTAATTTGTTCCGCAAACTCTTCATCAAATGCATGCATATCTAACCTGACATCGCGCAAAAGGAAATTACAATATACTCAACAATAAACAACTTAAGCATTTTACTAGGCTTTGCTCTGCACATCTTTCCTCAAAATCCTTATCCACCCTAAGGACGCGGAAATGACAGTAGTATACCCTCTCTCGCTGGACATGTTAAACATATGACAAATAAACCTCGATTTCGCACTACAAACCCTTTTTTCTCAAAAGCTCATTTACGTAACTCATACACTTAGAACATGACATTGAGCTCTTGTAGATACGTATGAAAATGATTTGTTTTTTTTCTCTCGCGAAGTCTTCAATGCTAACAAAGAATGTTGCGGGAGGCGCCCTCTCTCGATGAACGTCGACGTTAGTGCGATTAGCATTGCAGCAGTGTAGCTGCCACCTCCGAAACGCGTCCTATATGATGCGTGTTTGCAGCCCCGTTTATTGACCCTTTTCGCGGGGCAGTTTGTTCTAGAGAAACGAGATGGCGCTTTCGCCGGCGCGCCGCACATCGCCTCAGCGACAGCGCACGAATACGAAACCACTACCGCTTCCACCTTGCTTCTGTGCGATCAGCTGTCGGAAATGCAATTCAGTTTTCGCTAACACACTATGCTCCAGTCATGCCGGATTGAATCATGTGGATTGAAGGCGTGTGCAGCAGTTGGCTGCAAAAATAGTGACTGACATATTAAGGAATGGAATGAATCTGTGTAGCCAAGTTCACGGACAGTTGCTGCAACTGTTCGTACGGGTTACCGGCACTTCGAGATGTACGGCTTTCTTCGAGGATACATAAATTTGGTCATCCGCCAACGTTGTATCGCTTACCTTCGCAGGAAGTGATTCAGCCCTGGAAGATCGGCAAGAGTGAGTAACGATCGTTAAACAAAGACAAAGGAAGTAGCGTCGCTTCTAGTCATAGTACGTTTCGCGCACAGTATCTACACACATCAACACCAACTTGCACGGAATATTACGTCCAATCTATCATCAACGTGTCAATAAGTGAATGGGCGTCCATTTGAATATATGCGCGCCATATACGCACAATAAATGATGAACTACACCTATAGCGCACGAATTGTCGAAGCTGAATGTTTCGCGATGGTGCACAAGAGTAAGCAAGTTACTAGTGATAATGCATTTTTGCTGCAAGGTACAAACGGTAACGCTTCAACTATTGCACGCAGCGGGAACAAATCTATCGGAACTGAGCGCAATCGCTAGCGATCAGGCAGAAACAATCAGATAGTTACCGCTCCGAGGAATTTACTGAGTCAGAACTGTGACAAGCAACTGCTTCTGAATATTTTCCAAATAAAGAACTAAGAGCAAAACACACTAAAGCTGATTGAATTCATGAGAGGGAAGTTTTGGTAGCTTGGAATACATAGTTAGCCTCCCTTTTAAAACAAGCACCATACACGCTGTTCGCGCCGTTTGGACATAGCTTAATGAGCTTCCAAAGCGCTTTTCATATTCTTTGAAGGTGTGGTCAAATCTTCGTGTCTTCCGCACAGTCACCGGCTACGATATGTCCTGAAACAGAGGTTTGCTAAGCCGCGCTGGCGTCATACACGCTCATTGTAAACGGCAATGGACGAGTCCCCACGTGATGAAACATGGAAGCCCCCACGCTGAAAAAAAAAGGGTCAATATCTCGTGTTTTCCATTGGACACGCTGCGCCATCTAATGGCGCTGCCGAGAAGTGCGCGCGTGCAGCCAGTGTAAATATGCATTCGCACAAGGATGTCTCCACATATATGTCGCATGTTGGATTACGCCCAGCACCGGAGAAATTATACAGTATTGTTTTGTCATTGAAGAGCAGCGCATGCCCAAAGGCCCAGACTCAGCGACCCAAGCTGGCATCAAAGAGTTTCATTGAAGCACCGTAACCCACCATGGTTGCTCAGTGGCTATGGTGTCGCGGTATTGAATCCCGGCCACGGCGGCCGCATTTCGATGGGGTCTAAATGCGAAAACACCCGTGTACTTAGATTTACGTGCACGGTAAAGAATTCCAGGTGGTCGAAATTTCCGCAGTCCTCCACTACGGCGTGCCCCATAATCAGAAAGTGGTTTTGGCACGTAAAATCTCATATTTTAATTTTTTTGAAGCACAGTATACATATCCAGTGGAACGCTTTTCGGCGGGGGCAATATGCGGAAGCACCCGTGTTCCGTGTATTGGGGGCACGTGAAGGATCCGTTGGTGGTGGAAATTAATCCGGAGTCCCTCACTACGGCCTGCCTCAGAAAGCGGGGTTTTGGCACGTGAAACCCCAGAATTGAAGTCGATTCAAGTGACGTACCTTGGGGCAGTCCTTGGGCAGGTTTTGTGACACTGCAGATTCCGTCACTAGCAGTCCGAACGGCCTCTAAATCGTTACGCGGATTATTGGCAAGCAAACTTTGTACTGAATTATTTGCTCTATCCATGCATGTTTGACGGGTTAAATCGTCACGTTTCACGTACGTAGGATGGAAGATGTGTATGTTGTTGCAGCTTAGTCTCAAAGGTACCTGCTTGAGCTTCCATTCACTGCAAGGTCGTGAAGGTAAGGTTCCACAAGTTGCATGTTGTCGATACTACTCTGCACAAAAAAAAAAATATCCTCCTCATTATTCTCCTCATGACCGCTGTTATCAACTTTTGACTCAATGGCCCTATCTTAATGAAGTAACAACAAAAATACGACACACGAAGTAAGTGCACTTCTCAGACAGCGAAGCGTTTAGGAATTCGTACTTGGCCGGGTTTGGCAAAACAGACGCTTCACTTTCGCTCCATGGTGGCGTCTGCGTTGCTTGTTCATCTGCCCATTACTCTCGTGCTGGCGGAAAAACCACTAATGACTTGTTGACTTTAACAACGCAAGGACACGAAGCTTTCTAACAGCTCAATTAAAAGCAGTTGCGTATAGCAGCACGTTTCTTGTGTCGCGCTTATGATATCTCGTGGTCGAGAACAATGTCTAACTACAAGCGGTGAAAGCGATAACCTCACAAAATACCATGCGGCGGCAAATAACAATTGTTACCGACTTCTGCGTTGTCATTGTCGTTATTTTTTTCTGCGCCGACAATGCACCCAGAAAAGAAAAATAAGCGAAAAGAAAGCAGCCTTTTCCTGCAGGACTGTATGTTTCTCCGAAATGCGATGGGTGGGCATAATTTTGATAACTATGATAAGATGATAATCAGATGATAACGTAACACTCGTTTATTCTTTATTTGTTTTGTTAGTCGTTATATGCTAATGCAATGTTTACGTTTGGCATGAACATGCACGTGATTCCACAGCCTTTAGGGCTTATACAAATTTGGTGTCGTCATTCGTCATGGCCGGGATTCTTTGTTAATAGGTGCTCGGCAAGGTCATCTCGCAAACTGCGCTAACACTGGTGGCATTCTTACTAAGGCGAATCATTTTTTATTTCATTCCATGCATTTCGCGGTAGTTACTTAGGTTCCTCATCTGCCTCGTTTCGTACTTCTGTATAAAAATAATTGTGTAACCGACAGTTGAATCAAATTTCTGTCTTCCATGGAAACAGTCCGATACGCTGATCAGTTTCGATAAGAGTGTTTCAGCAGCATGTCGTCTTAAAAGATGTTCCGAAATCTGGTTTACACGTTATCACCGACCCCTCCTGCATTGATCGTTGTGCTATGCAAGTTCAGGATGAAAGAGAGGACCCCGACGAAACGTTTTGAAGTGCGTAAAACAAATTATTGGGCCAGTAGGTGCGAACACCTTTTTTTAAAGCGTTAGGTTCTTTCAGGAACCAGCCTCGATTTCTTGTTAAGCGCCTAAGCGTTTTCGTAGACCGATCCCATAGATAGTGTACTCTAACGCAGCGGTGACCACTGCATATGGTAGTATGGCACCACTGTGCGGTGGTACCTTAGTATTGGTGGTACAGTGTCACCGGTGGTATCACCGGCACCGGTGATACCGGATGGAAACATACGCTGCATATGGGTCCGAACTGGTTCTTGATAAAGTGGCGCTCTAAACGCCGGCTTGCTCCTGCGTGCGAGTACAAGGCACGGGGGAAGGGGGCGCACTACCCATAACACGCAGTGCAACGTAGTGCCACAGATAATCACCTCCGAAGCATGCTTAACTCATTCTGGAATAGCAACCGGGGTTATTTCTTCATAAATGTTCTTTAAATTGCATGCTTGGACACTGCCGATTAAAACGTGCTTGGAAAAGAGAGGTCGGTTTCATTCGTGTGGGGCACATCGTGCTTGTACAGAAAACCGGGAAACGTATGGCATGTTTATATCTTGAACGTTGGAAGGGAGTAACTTTCTGAAATACCTTTGAAGAGCGCACTTTGAAGAAATTTAAGACAGTCCTGGTAATGCTCACAGTATTCATTACCTCTAAGTGGAAGACGAAGAAAGCGCGCCATTCGACGTTGCAATGTTGCTGACATTGCACGGTATCTTTCGATGTGTAATGGCGGTAAGACATGCAGACATTGACATGTTGCCACTGCGGGAGTACGTTGGTGAATAGTTGTCATCGCTTCCTGGAAGGGCACAAAATGGAGACATCTGCACCATGCTGGGTAGATAGAGAGGGATTATTGCTCCGAACGTTTGAATTTTATTTAGAATTTATCAGCCATATAGGGTCCACGGTTTTGGAGTTGCGCGTAATTTAGGAAGGCGTATTCTGCGTGGGTATATGTTGTACAGTATATATATATATATGGCTTGCATGGCAGGCAGTCCAAAAAAGTTGTCGATTTAGCGGTAAATGCGAGAGGAATGTGTTAGCAATACGTCACACCACCTTGAGGTACCGGATACATTGGTTAAACCGCAATCATCACATTGCAATGTTATGTTCGGGAGCACAGTTTACACGCGTCCTGCCTCTTCGAGGAGCGAAGTGCAACTGACTATGGTCCACCGTCACCTGCACTGTGTCTGTATATATATATATATATATATATATATATATATATATATATATATATATATATATATATATATATATATATATATATATATATATATGTGTGTGTGTGTGTGTGTGTGTGTGTGTGTGTCGGGTTGAGCGCGACGGAGTCGAGATAGAGAAGCATCCGCAATGGTGCGATGTGAACAGGCACGTTGAAGAAAGAGCGGCAGTGGTTGCGTGGGCGTGCAACAAGAGCGCCGGATGACCCACTGCTCTCCACTACAATATACTGTCCACTGAAGCTGTTCTAGAAAAGCGACTTAGATTCATACAATCATCAATTGATCAGACACCGTAGTGCTATAACGTTGCAGCCACTCGGGTACAGCTCACGTTACTTGTCAGTTTCTTAAGCCTCGTTTACACCGATCCCTCCGCAGGGAGTTCAATCCTCGCTACGTGGTCCGGTACGGCTCGTCCCGCACCTCCCGCCAGGCGACGGCCTTCGTGAGCAAGGTGTTCAAGCACCCGAACTGCCACCTCGTGAACCAGGACCGCGCCGTGGACGACGTTGCCATACTCGTACTGCGGACTGCACTGCCTGTGTCCCCGGTGTGCCTGCCCCGACCCGGTGCACCACTGCCCTCGCACGTCACCGTCGCCGGCTGGGGCAACACGATACCGAGTGAGTGTGTCGTATACGGGGCCAGAACGTGGACTTCGGAATAGATGCCTATAAGGCTACGAACAGCAAAGGAAACAAGGGAGCTCACGTGAGACAAGCCAAGCCAAGGGCTTCCGAACGCGTTTCTGATGACGATTCCGTTGGTTCTGTACAGTACAAGAATGCGCGTGCGTCACATTATCGGTAGTGGTTTATAGTAAACGTGTGGAGGTTGCGATAAGGTTATCTAATCTTCAGTATGCTATCCGAAATGTTGTGTCGTGAGTCCGTGCTACTGTCAACTTTTAAATCTTTGAGCTCCAGGCTGTTCGAGGACTTACGAAGGGGTCATTATTAACAGACCATGTGCGTACGCTGGTAGGGTGCTCCACTTACGTCATACTCAGAAGCGGGCAACACAAATGAGGGAAACCAAGGTGCTCAATTTTTACTATCTACCACACGAAGCCAACATACATTTCAAACAATAAAACCAATGAGAGCATAGGTGGGTTACCTATGTTTCCAACGAAAATATGGAATTATCTTGAATGGGGGTTAAATTCACGACAAGCTTCATATTCTTAAAGGAAAAGGGATGTCATTCGTGTATATGTGCGTGTGTGCGTGCGCATCGGAGGGCGGTAACCTTCGTTATTTGCTTACACGTATAAATGTGCACGCGTGGCAACGCTTGCAGGCATCGACTCCCTGCAGCTGCCTGAGCTGCTCAAGGAGGCGCAGATGGAGGTGGTCTCCAAGGACCGGTGCCAGGAGGAACACTCGTACGCGAACCTGACGCACCAGATATGCGCCCAGCCGGCATCCGGTTTTCCTGGAGTGGTGAGTGCTTAAAAAGGGTCCCTGACCACGCTATACCAGAAATTTTGGTTATTAACTGAAAGTCGTAAAGCGCCGCATAAGGAACATTCTACCGCAACACAATTTAACAAAAAGGTAGAGGGAGAGGGAGGTGCTTAACAACAGCCTAGATGTAAGGAAACGAAATGTCGCATGCAAGACCATATGGCGCAAGACGGCCTGCTACCCTGTTCGCAGCTGGGCCTTCTCCCCTTTCCTCGACCAGGCACTTACAAGTAACACTCCTCTCCTGCCTTCTCCCAAATCTCAGCCGATAGTGGCCACCTCCTTTAACGTCACCACACACGCCACCGTGACCCAAACTTTCATTTCAATTGATTTTTAGTCTAGATTCTTCTTCTTGCTCGACTAGGCATTTCCAGACGTGGTTTTCCGTGCTCTGCATTTACCACCGCGAACCAACTGGTAATTGACCAGTTGGTTCGCGCTTGTTTCTGGTCATCTGTGCGGAGCATGGCGCCACGCGCACGACGCGGAAGCGTCGCACGCGTCACGTCATCTAGCTGGCGAGCCGAGTGGCTGCGTCGAGAAGCAATGTCGCTCGGGCTTTTCGTTGAACTTGCAGCGGTTTACGGGGCCGTTACATCGGGCGCAATACCTTAACTGCTTGCAGGCATGATCTTCGGCGCCTGATTACGCATAGCGCTTGTTTGTTTACAATTACGGAACCACGTGAGCGTTCCTCTAAAAAGCAGCGTCACGGGACTCGCATACCGATGTACGCCAAGGGTGCCGGCATGTGTGTCGGCGAGGGTGTCGGCGAGGAAGCGTATAAGCCTCCTTTCCGATGCAATAGGCACGTACTACACGGCGACGGCATCACGCTTTCGTCATCCATCGCAATGACGACGTAGAACTCCCCAGATTGAAGAAGAGGGACGTTTCTTTCCCTTTTTTTCGAAGCAGAAAAGATTTTGGCAGCTTGGGAAAAGGTAGACACCCACATTTAGGAGTTGGTACTTCGCGCCAACTTTTGCCTTTCCTTGGTGACGGTGCGCGCGCGACTTCGCTGCTCACTGGGAGTGTGGTAGGGTAGGCGGGACCGAGAGAACGCTCGCCGAGATCAGTGTAGCCATAAATCATTCTCCAATATTCCGGCGACATCTCCCGTCGTAACATAATTTCGTCCCGAAGCGAGAGGACGAAAACGTAGACGAGATACACAAGACGAGCACCGTCTACGGCTACGGCTTCCTCTTATCCCATGAAACACGCAAGCAGCTATTTGATGTCTAAAAGATGTCTTCAACGGCTAATTCAAAAGCCTAGTAGCTGTCTTGATCAAGACATTTTGTAGCCATGGACGTCTAGAAGTACTTCAGTTAGCCCTGCTAACGTTACGCTAAAAGTTGGCTAATGGACAGCTTGACAAGAACAACTGAAGACTTTTATTAGACATTCCCTCAAATTTTTGCGGCAGCTCTTACAGTAACACTACGTTTGCCCACAGTTACAATTTATTTTAAACGAGGCATGGACATCAGAAAAAAAAAGTTTATATTGTCGGATAGAGTGATGCAGAGGTAGTTTTTCCAGATGTGAAACATGGGAATAGTGCAGTACAGCTTCATTGGTCAATTTGTGCTTTTTAATTAGACCAATCAATTGAATGCCACCTGTCAGAATTATTTTGCAAATCAAACAAGATCTGTATTGTATGCTGATATACTTCCAATGTTCACTCATTGACCTAAACAAGAACATCTCTGCGTGAAACACACCATTATTGACAAAACTTCGCCCTGCTGGGTCTCCACCAAATTGAAATAGTTTCTAGCAAAGAAAAATTTTGTCAGTGATGCTGCAGTTCAGGCAAAAATTATATCCTGGTTTCAGCTACAGGGGGCACAATAGCCTTACACCAGTATACGAAACAGAACACTGTGCTGCAATGAATTAAGAAATAAAGGATAGTACACATCTGGAAAAACACTCTGTGAACCACTCTAACTAGCAATATAAATATATTTTTTCTGATGTCCATGCTTCATTTAAAAGTAAATTGTAACTTACTTTCCGGGTGCCTCTTGTAAGGTAACGCCAAATGCTTGCACAGCATCACGCAGAAATAATGGCCAGTTCTTCGGCATACCATCCATTAGTGAATTCCTTGTATGTTGCATGTTACAAGATACTGAAAGATAAATCATAATATGCTGTTATTTTTTTTCATAAATTGTATGATGAGCTTTTCATGCATAAAAGGTGATTGCAAGCTAAAATGCAGCAAGGCATCAACTTCACACCATGTCACATACTCATACTTTATTACCTAATAGATTAGAAAAGATGCAGAAAGTGTAATTAAGAAGAGTGACAAATAGCAGCAAAGGTGATCATCGATAAATCTTGAAGATGATTGCTGCCGCTGCCAGAGTAGGCCAGCCTTCGTAGGAGAGCACTGGCTGCCCACAAAAGCTTGCTGTCACAGGCCACCCATGACGGTTCTTGTAGACATAGGAAAGCAATACCTGCACAGAACAGGAAAAAAAGGGCAAGGGAGGAAATGGGAATGTTGAAATTGGAACTTCAATTAGCAATATGTGCTACGTAAGAAGTTTGGCTCACATTAAAAATAAATTTAAGCATTCCTTTCTCTTAAATTACGGGTATCTTAAGGTATGTATGCGATGATGTTTAAAATGACTAGTATATTTCCTATCATGAGAAGCCAACAAACACTGACACCAAGAACAACATAGGGGAAATTACTTGTGCTTAATAAATTAAATAAACGATAAATTAATGGAAATTAAAGTGGATGAAAAAACACCTTGCCACAGGTGGGAACTGAACCCACAACCTTCGCATTTCGCGTGCTATGCTCTACCAATTGAGCTACAGCGGCGTCGTTTTCCCATCCACTTTCTTGGGTATTTATGTGTCCTAGTAGAACACTGGGAGTGTTAGCCAGCGCCCCAACTCAGAGGCCTTGTTCCTGGCATATAGTCCTTAAGTTGCATAGCAGAGTCAAAGTCAGCCTTTAAATTATTGTATGGTGTTTTGTGGCTAAAAAGCCACTTATCAACCTGTCAAACAAGTCTGAGAAGCTTCCTGCAAAATATAATCAGTTTAAAACAGTAATTCACTCTGCAGGTAAATGATGTACTAACTTAATTAAGTTAAATAGCGTCTTATATTGTTGAACCAAAAGCAAGTTTGGCATTTTGCGCTGCCTAGCTGTTGCCTTTCTTTCAAACTTAAACATGACACAGTACAGAGTAAGCAGGTAGCATGCAAAGGAGGACTGGTGATAAAGTAGTGTTCCAAAGTAACACTCCTAGCTGGATCAATCACTTTTGTTGATATATTTTCAAGTGACCCTAATTGGTTTCGGGCAATACCTCACACAAATGATGCAACACCTTGGATGATGCTTCATACAAAGTTGAAAGTATCTCATGATGTGATCAAACGATAACATTGCCCGCTGACTTGGAAGTGTTAACATGCTGTTTGCGTGAGAAAGTGCGAAGTGATTCGTATAGGTGGCAAATTATCAGTGTATCTATACTCTCAGGTAATTCTGAGCATCTAAGCTGACTTGCAACTGAGAAGCTACTGCACACAAAAAGGTGTATTCAAATAATGGTCCATGCAGAATAATTGCCCACCTAGTGAAGAGGCAAATGTGGCAGGCTAATGGGCCAGGGCAAATAGATTGATAAATTCTGATAACACATCCAATGATATTATTGAAATAGGTGATAAAAAACAGCACAGGTAAAATTGCAGTCATGACAAAATTTTAAAAGCACCTCTGCAAACTGCTGGAACCCTCAGCATCATGCCTGTTCTACACGCACATATGTTGCAGCGCAATCTATATCTAAGACGCAGGCGCATCCACAGATCACTTTGTGATCTCCTCAAAATAAGGTTAAAAAACAGTCTGGCACAAGCTACTTGATGCGATTCATTTTGCAAGCACCAGCCAAGTGCTCATGGTGGTAGAACGAAATTGAAGTTTGTCCTTGTATGGAAGCCTTGGCCCATGTTTTATCAATTCTAGCGGCAAAGCACACCTTTTACAGCACACATAAATCTTAAATAAGACTGCTTGCTGATGCTGTACAGTAAGTTCCTGTAAAGAAACTAAATCACACAGAAAACATTTAGAATACCAAACTAATCAAATACTGGCTTGAATACATTTGTGCATTAGGGAAGCAAGGTGTAATGTACACTGTTGTAGAAAATTTTTACTCATGTATGGAATACTTCTATGACACAGCAGAGTTAATTTGTGAGTTCTTACATAGCAATGACTACCTACAGGTAAATTTTGTAAGGCTTAGGGAAACTAATTATTAGTAGAACTGTGTATGTACACTGGCACTGAGAAATTGGTTATAATAGTGGCAGCTTATAATGGACCAGAGCTAAAAAATGGCCGTTGGTGAGACACCAACTAGCTATTTTACCACGAAGCGCTCCCTGGCCTTAACCCACATAAAAAGCACTGGGAGGACCAGAGAGGGTACAGTACATTGGCTTACACTGATCATGATGAGGTCCCGTCATCCAGCTAGCGCCAAGGTACAAGAAGGGTGTCCAGCCGTCTATAGAGTGAAAGGGACAAAATAAGATAGCATCAAGTCAGTTGAAAGGCAGATTTGCAATTACACATAAGGTGACCCAGTCACAGTCATTCATTAATAAATGCCAAGCTGTCGTGATTTCACTCCCAGATGAAGCACCTACTAGGTTAAAGGTTTTGCTGCTTATTTAGAACAAAACAAGTGAAATTTGTACATCAGCAGACGATTTAATTTGGAATTGTATAGATGAAGTAAACATTGCAGTTATATTTTTTGTTTTGCTATAAAGTGGGATAGCTACAAACTGCATAGTCACTGACACACGCGCGCACACGTAAGTACAAAAGGACACAAAATAAGGCGAGTTCAGTCTGGTTCAGCATTACAGCCAGCGCGTCATCTTCGAATGCACTCCTTTCGGTTGGCTCGTGCTACGTTAACCACAGGCTAACAACCAGGGCAAAGTTCTGACTGTTGTTGCGGAAGTCGTGGAGCGCGGTAGTGCTGAACGGCTGAACACAAGCAGAACCCTCGTATAAAAGTAATGACGAAATCTCGCAGGGCAGAAGAGCGCATATATCAAGAATTGCCGCGGGTAACACCTAAATATATTCACATTGTTGACGAAAAACGAAGCGCAATGTATTTCACTTACCGGAAAAAGTGTAATGCGGGAGACACATGGTGCGATTTTGGGTGCGATCGGTCGTACGACCATTCGCACCGGCAGCCGCACTCAACAGGTTCTCAACCAAATCCCTCGCACGCGGCGCCGAATCGCACGCCGCGCATGCGACCAACTTGCTGAATATAGACAAGAACGGCACCGAGAGCGGCGCTGCTGCGCCGGCGTTGAGAGCGCCGCATGCGGAGCAAAATTCTATTAGCGGTGGTACCCCTCTCCCATCTCTCGTTCGCGCCGCCTTGATTGCCTCCTGCACTGCGCGTGTTTGGGCACGTTTCGCGCCGCGCGCGGTGTGTGCGCGTGGACATTTCCTTCGAAGGGCGGTGTACAGTCTCTCTCACATTTAGGGGAAAACTCGAAGCGCAGCAGCTCGCGCAGATGCTCGAGGGGCGGGATCTTCAACGGCGTCGTCTGCTACGGCGGCGCACGCTGGCCGCATTGTCGAGAAACGTTCTACTGTCAGGTGCAGGGCGCTGATCACATCGTTACTGCGTGAAAGGAGCCGGTATTCTTTGCTAAGCGTTGCGCGACGCCCACTGATACGCCTCGAATGCAAGTTCATCGCTGCATGGCAGTCATAGACGACGTACCGATTCCATACATTCTTGACGGCCCGTTTCTGGAAGGCGACTATATATTCTAACGCGATAGGACGCCGATCCACACTGCTCGTGCTGTGCAAGAACTGCTAGAAGAGCGCGCAGTCACTCTCTTGGAGCGGCCGCCTCAATCCCCGGGCGCCAACATCATTTAAAATGTCTGGGGCTCGTTGAAAGTATCGCTGGCGCAACATCCCCTCTATCAGTCGCCCGATGATAGGCTTCGATCCACCATCGTCAGTGACTGAGACGTGCAGCGAATGAACACATCCCTGATCAAGTCATTCTACACTTCACTGCCTTCCAGGATGAGCGCTGTCATCGCTGCCGCTGGGGACATGACGAGATACTAACTGAAGTTCCGAGCGTGACGTGTCCAATTCCCCACCGGCGGGCAGGGTCTGTCTGGTGTAGCTAATGATTATCGAGAGAAATCACTTCCAGCTCATTGTCTGAGCCTAAAACGTTCATTTAATCGTGTCCGTTTGTTTCACCGTGTTCGACTCCCATTGTTGAGTGCTTTGTTTTCCTTTCCAGTCAAACAAAGACTGAGCACGTTGCGCGCACATCTTGGTGCGTTTTGTCGCTGCTCATTACGGTAGCACACACAGTGAAGAAATATACGTGCACACGCTCAGTACTCCGGCCCTTCGAAAGAACAAATGAACTATGTTGTCAAAAGAAGTTTGTGGAACTCCATTAGCGCCAATGAAGGATCAGAGTATGGCGACGCACAACGTTTAGTAAAGAATATCAGCTCAGTTCCCGCAGTACCGATGAAATCGGTGCACTGCCCCTGACAGTACCACGCTTCCCGAAAATGCGGCCAGCGCGCGCCGCCGTAGCAGACGACGCAGATCACGACACCGCCCCTCAAGCGTGTGCGCCTGCTCGAGCTGCTGCCGCCGCACGACTCCATTGCTTGCCGCATCGCGATGCAATACGTTCCGAGTTTTCCCCTTAGTGTGAAACAAACTGCACACGCGATATTTGCCTTTAAGAAGATCGGTACGCTTGACGATTATTTTCATGGCTGCAATGCGGCGAAAGGGCAGCGTCTGCTTAACCATGTAAGGGACGCTGAGCAGGTAATTGGAAACGACATCGTATGTGCCGCCGGAAAAATCGTCAGCACATACGATGCGGCACATACATACGGCACCTACGAGCTAAAGTCATTTTTGCAGTTTCTCACATTATGTTTGCTACAAATCCGTGTTGTCTCTGATGGCGACAACGGACTTCTATCGACACTGTGCGGAAATAAACAAGATATATCGCTGCATAGCACAAGTACGACATGCGCACACAACTTTAACTAGCACGTCCCCTACAATATGGAATAGAGGCAGCAATGTAGACAGCTTGGTCATTTTTTAACAGTACTCAAGAGACGGAAGTTGAAAGTATTATTAATCATTCCTGCTTCAGCAATGCCGGCGCGACCAAGACGCGGGTGTGTATCGTCCAGTAACCCGATCGATCGGTGCGATGGTGAAGCGGGAATGAACTCCGGTCATGTTCAATGCATCATGCACATATTCAATTTCTCGGCACGCGTGAACTTCGGCCACTGCTAGCGCATACAACAGACGTGGTTTCCATTCTTAGACAGCGCACAGACAAACGAAACACGAGAAAGAAGACAGGACAAGCACTCGTTGAACTTCAAGTTTTTGTATGAATAAAAGGATTATGTACCGAGTAATTATTAATTTCACGTGGGTTAGATATAGAAACCGTCATACACTCAGGAGTGATCAATAAACGATCTCGCTTCGTTTGCCAGATGTTTACTTCGCTCGGCGCACCGCAGTAGTCCATGTCTGTCGTCTGCTTCTTTCGTACCATTTTCTTGTGAATCGGTATAATTTCACTGGTGGCATCAACCTTTTCATGTTTACATTGCTGTCGTGACAGTTAACAACACAATAATAATTTCCGGTCATCCGAAGAGGCGCCGTCGCAAACAAGAGACGTTTCGCGCGCAGCGCGAACTGAACGCGGGCGCGACCGCGAAGGGAAGCGGCGACGGAAACCTACACCTTCTCGCGTGCAGCGAGCGCGAGAAAGCCTTCTCGCGTGCACCGCGTGCTCAGCCTGGCCTCCTCTGGCTCAGCGCGAGCGAAGGGAACCGGCGGAAGCGAACCCCCGGGGGATTGGAAACCGTGCCGCCAGGGGAGAAACGAGCGCTGGCGTCTCGGGCGAAACTTGGCGTGCGCTCGTCTATTCTCGTGCGACCGCCGCATCGGTCGGGCGACCGCAGCCAATGACAGCGCAGGTAGCGCGAACGTCACGGCCACGTCATAGACCCGACGGGGCGGAGCCGGCGAGCGAGCGCCTCGCCGCTCCGATCATCTCTGTTTTTTTTCTCCCTGGTCGAAACGAGGGCCTCTTTCGCCGCTGACGGCGGCACATAAATAAGCAGCAATTTGTTTCTGACACGATATAACTTATAGAATAAAGTGGCCTCAAAAGAGTGCATGTTATGAAGCGTCGTGCGATATAGTAAACGGACGCCGTCAGCGCAGATGCGCCAGCAATCGTCTATACGAAGTGGCTCGCCTGAGTGGCGTGTTTACTCATCGCTACTAACGGCACTGAGAAAACTAACCGTATTTTCACTTAAGAAAAACATAAATGTTCAAGCATTGATTGTGCTGATGAATTTAGGCGCTTAATTACGAGCTGCGGACGCTGCGGCATGGGCCCTCGGCCTCGGATAGACGGCCGGCGAGCTAGGCCTACACGGTCTCCCAGCGATCGCAAGCTCGCCTGGCATGCTCGTTCGCTTCTGTCGGCGCCAATGAAATCAAATGTGCTGCAATATAAGCGTAGGATAACTGCGTACACGTTGTGCCGACTAACATAGACGCTTCGTTTTACGAGCTGCAAGCGATCGGCGATCGTGTCACAAGCGCCACCGGTGTCGGATTCGGTGGCCGAGCGAGCTGTGCCTGCCGGCACAGCCATCGGCGGCTGTCAAAGGAGCCGTTACTGGTAACGCGGCCTTGTGGAAACACGTCTACAGTGCTTCCATGGGCGTGTTTATATTGTCATCGTTTGTTCCAAACAAGAGGGCTGTGCAAATACGTTTGCTTTCACTTTCTGTTCGAAGTTATGCAGCATTCCAAACTTCCACGCAGGGGCGCCGGTTCTGGGCGGAGCTAGCCGCCGCTCGGTCATTCGTACCATGTGTCCCGAATCGCCGCATGCGGCAAGTCGCACACGACGCGCCGTACGACTGATCGCACGGAAAATCGCACCATGTGTCTCCCGCAAACGTGCGACGTACAAAGACGCACCGAGACACGAAGGCGGCGAACGCAGATCCCGCCATTGTGGTAGTAAGCCGTCGGCGAAAACACGCAATACAGCCGATGTCACGAAGCACTGATGCAAAACACACGGCAAACAGCATCAGCACAGCTAAATGACTCCAGTTAATATCCAGTATAAAGGTACAGAACGGCTTGAACAACTGGCATAACGAACCAACGACCGAGACATTGCGGGCGGGAGTGGCCGTTTTTTTCAAACTTCCTGCCTCCCAGTGTTTCCAGCACAGAATGAGATGTCCGACAAATTTGGATTGTGCCGCCGAAGTGGTCGCAGCGCGGTGGCTCTGTGACACCGCTGTGCAACACCGGCATTTCGCTCCTGCTGCTGCGCGAGCATAGAATGGTTTCCAGGCGTCGTGTGCGCGCCCTGTATATGGAAAACAATAACACGCCCTTGATTGTTGAAGTTCTGGTGTGAAATTATTTAATATTAAAGCCAATTAACTTATGTTGCTTCGAACGAGTTCGATTTGTCTGAGGCGTCCTTTATTCGCTAACGTCGACGGCCGACGGTAACCGCACATTTAACACGTCGTTTGGCATTTTATGCACTTTTAGACAAAAAGATCTAGAAAAGTTCTTGAGTTAGACATTCTGAATGCGTTTACCAAAACAGACTCTAGTGACACCCGTAGTGGGTTTTGCCGCAGATAGAATATATGCTAGCATATTCCAAGTGCTGAGGTTATGTTTAGAAGAAATTCTATTTTCAGTCTTATCATAGACCAAGACGTCTATAGCCGTTTGTAGCCATTTCAAGAAGTTTTTAAGAGGTTTTGTGTTTCGTGGGATGTTACCGTACCAACTCGCCCAACTTTCGATGCACAGTTAATGCCCGTTCATACGCATAGTGGTTGAGACCTCACTTGACACCCGACGCATGATATCTCTGGGCGCTCTCTAATGCTGTCGCGTTGACACTTCACCACTCAGTCGATTGCTCGCATCCCGATTAGGCACAGAAGGAAACCATGCCGCAGGTAAAGGTGGTAGCATTTGAACGTGTAAAATAAAGAGCTGTTCTTCGTGAAAACCGTAGCCGGTCTCACCCAAAGCGTTTCGTCAGTGACTGTTGCCACGCCATTTAAACGGGTCGGGTGATACCCAATCGCGCACAGTCCCAACGTACGAGCGGCGTTGTGAATTCACCGCATGCTGACGCGAGATGCAGTTATCTATAGCGACCGCACGATTCCATTGAAACACGATCCCTCCGGGCGATTCTGTGACTCTCTCGGCGCGGAAGGCGAGAAAGGTGAGCCTTGATGAAGGAGCGCGTTTGTATATATATATATATATATATGTAATGTGGACGATCTTATAAGAAC